>NW_007727781.1:309871-311508 GCF_000696425.1 Galeopterus variegatus
GGGGGGCAAGGGGAGATGATTTAGATAAAATAGAAAAGTGCCTGTTATTACCTCAAGGTTTCTTGACCATCAAAAATCTTATCTATCCATCCATCCATCCACTCATCCATTTAACCAGACAATATTTATTAATCCTCTACTACTTTATAGCAATATTCTAGGTATCATGAAAATATACACATAGAGGAACCCTCCAGAACACTTTCTCCCTCCTCTCTTCCTCTCTCAGTTAAAAGTCTGTTCCTTCCCTTTGTTCTTTACCTAATTTTCTCTTTGCCATGCCTAAGATATGGTTTCTTTGCTCGGTCTTAATCCATGTTCCTCTGAGTCTGAGACCTGAAAAGTGGATACAGATTGGTTCTTGGGAGAACTATTTGCTTTTCTTGAAGTTCATGGCTTCTTGGCACCGGCCCTAGTAGGCTACATTTGCCTTTGGGCACTGCTTCAGTCCTCCTTGCCCCTATAATCCTCAAAGAAAACCTGAAATATCTTTAGGCCATTATTCAGTCTTAGAGATACATTTCCTCTCTGGTTGTCATGGTTAATGTCTGAGCTCTGATGTTCCCTCCTGAGCTTTGGTTCATCCAACTAAGTTACGCTTTAGTGATAATTAGAAAAGAGGTGACCGACATGGGGATTTGATGCCATGGCTTAGTTGTTAGGGAGATAGATTTTTTTTGCAGCTAAGTTATACGACAAATCTGGGAGGCACTATTGGCTGGTATAATTTATTTTACTGGCTTGAGAGGTTGTGTTTTTTCTAACTTTTCAGTTGAGCTACTGACCTGTATAAAGTCAGCAAAATCCAATAATATTGTTTAAACATCCTTGTAGAATCTACACTAAACACTTGCAATTGAGTTCAAGTTGATACAATTGGTGTCCTCTGAATATTTATATCCTAAAGCTGGCATAGTCACAAAACAATCTCACACAATATCGTGAAATATGCTCACATGTTATAATTCATTCACAATTGCTTCCTAGCTGGAGTTTTACAAACTAAGTATCTCACCTCCCCTCTTACCGGACCTACTGAAATACGCTGGCATTGCCAGGTGCTCAGCCGCTGATCCCAGTGATAGTGAAGTGAGAACATTCAGTGGCAGCTTGCCAAGTCTTCGGCTTCATTCCCCAATTGCTTTTACTCAGGACTCCCCTTCTTAGTGACTGGTAGCCTGGTGTTTTGATTTAATGTGAGGCTTCCCCTGGCTATACTGTGTTCAGTAACTCCATCTTCTCCGCAATGCACATTTATTGAGCCTCTCCTTATTCTTCAGAAATCCTTGAAGAGGCCCCTCAATCTGGTTTTGCTGTACACACTTGCACACATCTGTCCATCCGTCAGGAGAACTGTAACCACAGCCCGAGACCCTTTATCTTTCTGGGGGCAGATTTTAAGAACTTAATCCTGCATTTTATAGGTCAACTAGCATTTATAGGAGTAATTAACTAGCCCAGTTCCCTGCTGTGCTAAACCTTTCAAAATTCTACAAAGCTTCACCTGTAAATTCCTAATCCCCCTTCCACACACCCTAACATGGTGCTTGGTGTCACTTTGGTAGTCTCATTGATGGACTGATCCTTCAAAGTGCAAGAGGAAAATCATTCTGAATTTGAGGGAAGAAATCACAAGA
>NW_007727781.1:312124-318582 GCF_000696425.1 Galeopterus variegatus
GACTGATCCTTCAAAGTGCAAGAGGAAAATCATTCTGAATTTGAGGGAAGAAATCACAAGATGAGAAACAGAGGTAGGGAGAGAAAGATGGCATTGACACATTCACTAAAGAAAAATATCCGGCTGCCAACATCAGCTCTACAGGGAAATGGGGACTGAAACCAAAGAGAGGGATTTCAGCCCTATGTCAGCTGAGATCTAAAATGCAGTCATTCATTTGGACAATAGCTTGGAAGTTATTTTTATGTATCTGTGTCTTTGAAAATGCAATATCAACCAGGGTGTTATTTCTCTTGGACTTGGGGCAAAAGGACTCAAGTGGCAAGTTGCCCATTACTATAGCTATAGTTGAGGGAGGGAGGCAGGTGGGAGGGAGGGAGAACAAATATGTCCCCCATTGGGAGATTTTCTCTCCTCCTCATAACTGATCTTTCTTAATCCTGTATGTAGGGATTTGGCAAACTGGCTATGAAAAAGAAATCTTTACTATTTCTTACTCTGCCATCAACTCACACTGTAGAAAGAGAAAAAAAGTGTTTTAACTAGCTGGACATTAACTAATTTACTTTGCTCTATTCATTGATAGATGTCAGGACCTCTGTGTGTCTCCCCGGTGGATTATAAGCCTGGGGAAAGGCCGTGGCTCTGTGGTGGATACCGCACTACTGGAGCAGTGCCCACCGGACTGTCTGCAAATGAGAACTGGCGACAGTCTCGACAGTCTCCCCGGCGCTGATATTCACTCACTCTCCAGGTGCTGCCATTGCTCAGCTGATTTTGGAACTTTGGGAGGGGAGAATTTTCTAGCTCTCTCCATCTACTAAATTTACTTTAGAACTGGTTCACTAGTCAACCAAAAATAAGTTTAGATACTTTATAATCATCACACATTTCTCTTTTTTTTTTTAAAAAAAAGCTTTATTGAGGTATAACTTACATATAATAAAATTCAACCATTTTAAGTGTACAATTCACTGATTTTAGTAAAGTCACAGTTATGCAACCATTTTCAGAACATCTCTATCACCTCTTCCCACCCTTAGCCCCAGGCAACCACTAATCTACTTTCCATCTGTATACATTTGCTTTTTCTGAATATTTCATATAAATGAAATCCTACAGTATATGATCTTTTGTGATTGTCTTATTTCACTTAGCATGTTTTCAAGTTTCATCCATGTGGTAGCATGTATCAGTACTTTATTCTTCTTTATGGCTGAGTAATATTCCATTATGGAATGTATACACCATGTTTTGTGAACCCATTCATCTGTTGTTGGATATTGGTGGTGTTTCCAGTTTGGGGCTATTATGCATAAAAGCTGCTCTGAACATTCACATAGATTTTTGCATGGACTTCATTTCATTTTTATCAGAAAACATATTCCTCAATTTTATCTCGCCTCTATTCTCACTTGCTTTGCAACACTGAACATACTCAAAAGGCTGTGAAGGTCATGCCCAAAGAAAAGATTTTCTAAAAACACTTTCTACGCAGATAAAACCATTGTACTGAAAGTATTTTCTCCTGAAGTAATTGTTCTGAAGAAGACAGTATTATTTTGATATATAAACCTAGGTGCATTGGTAGTAAAATAATTACTGTCATGGGTACACCTTAATTACACAACTCTGTGAATCTACAACAGTTTAGCCCATGCCTTAGTCCATTTTGTGTTGCTATAATAGAAACACCTGAGACTGGGGAATTTATAAAGGAAAGAGGTTTATTTGGCTTACAATTCTGGGACAGCTGCATCTGGCATGGGCCTCAGGCTGCTTCTACTCATGGCGGAAAGTGGCAGGGAGCCGGCAGGTACAAACAGATCACATGGCGAGAGGAAGCAACAGAGAGAAGCAATAGGTGCCAGGGTCTTTTTAAGCAATGAGCTCTCGCGGACAGATCACATGGCAAGAGGAAGCAACAGAGAGAAGCAATAGGTGCCAGGGTCTTTTTAAGCAATGAGCTCTCGCGGGAACTAATAGAGCAAGAACTCACTCATTACTCCCCCTCCCCCCAGGGAGAGCAGCCCAGTACTTTGCAGGTAGTAGCTGCTCAATAAATATTTGCAGATTGATTTTTAAAATGCCTAAAAGTGGTTCCCCTTGGAAAGTAAAATATTAAAAGTTTCCATGCTTAATGGCATTTTTCCATTTTGTGTAAACAGCCAAAGTCCTCTGAGAGAACATGACAAGCTATCCAAAGCGTCCCCACTCACAGTTATCTGTCAGGCAGACCTCTTGATGGTCCTTCAGCTCAAGAGGCCCCAGGCAAAGAGATTGCTCTGTAGGGTTGGATGGGCAGGAAGCTTTTGTTCCAGCCAGCGGGAGCGTTTGGGTCGTCAGTGCGTCCTGCCTCCATGAGAAGCAGTCACAGGAGGCGAGCTCCTCCTGGCAAGTGCCCCCGCCCCTCGCTGGCACATTTTCTTAAAAGGTTGATTGGCCAGGACCCAACATTGGCTAACTTCCTCTCATTCGCTCCCGTGCACGCTGTTCCAAGCCTGTGTGGTCAGATTTGGGCTGTTAACTGAACGATCTCCAACCGCAAGGAAACTAGAGACACCCCTCCGGGCCCGCTTGCTGACATCTTCGCCACCTTATTGGCTCTGGGCAGCCGCTGATGCCTGTGGTCTGTGGGCTCCGCGGCGGCCTCAGTGAGGGCCCATCTTTAATTGGACAAATGAAGTGTCCTCCTCTGGGTTTCCTCAGTGCTCCTGAAAACAGGGAATTTGTATGCCTCTTCCCCAGGATGGCAGAAGAATGACAGCCACACGGGCAGGATAGGCTCTTTTCCAACATCCTGTGTTCTTAAGTTGTTCCTATTTTAATTTTCAAAGCACTTTTTTGTACATATATTATTAACTCGTGTTATTAGCACAGGTTTTATAACTTACTATGAAATGTATTTAAATAATTAAAATGCTTTTCCACCACAACATATTACATTTCATTCTTAGTAGATATCAATTAAAAAATCAAAATACTAAACATTTTACCGTTTCCTTATTACTGGTGATCTCCTGTAAAAAACAAAAAAAACCAAAAAAAACCCTACATACATTACTCATTAGCTAATTACAATATTTAGCATTGCTGCTCCCNAATGCTTTTCCACCACAACATATTACATTTCATTCTTAGTAGATATCAATTAAAAAATCAATATACTAAACATTTTACCGTTTCCTTATTACTGGTGATCTCCTGTAAAAAACAAAAAAAAACAAAAAAAACCCTACATACATTACTCATTAGCTAATTACAATATTTAGCATTGCTGCTCCCTTACCAATTTTATTCCTCTGTTATTGTAATGCTGCCTACTTTCCTTTCTCTTTAAATAATAATCTTAGTGTATTGCTTTGAATTTTTGGCTCACCCACTGCAGGGCACATTTACTTATTTATTTTTTCAAATTGTTGGTATACCTTTCTTTCTTTTTTATTAATTTTAATTTTTTTTTCATTGTATGTGTTTCTGGGGTACAGTTTGTTTTTTCAATACATTCTTATATTGTATAATGATCTAATCAGGATAGTTAGCACATCTATCACCTAAACATTGGTCATTTCTTTGTGGTTATAACATCCAAGACCCTTTTTCCTGGCTATCTTGAAATACGCAATACAGTATTATTAGCTAGTATCACTCTAGAGCGCCAGAACTTAATCTTCCTATCTAACTGTAATTTTGTACTAGTCTACCAATCTTTCCTTGGTCCGTCCTTCCCTCTCCCTTTCCCTGCCTCTGGTAACCACTATTCCACCCTCTATTTCTCTCCCTTTTTTTTTTCTTTCTTTTAAATTTATTTTTTCTTAATTGACCCATGATAATTGTGTATATATATTTATAGAGTACACTATGATATCTGGGTGCATTCATACTGTGTGCAATGATCACATCAGGGTGCTTACTATACCCATCACCCCAAACATTTGTCACTTCTTTGTGTTAGGAACATTCAACATCATCTTGACTAGCTATTCAAAGATACAGTACTTTTTGTTAACCGTAGTCTCCCTATATTACTGTAGAACACTAGATCCCATTCTTCCTATGTCTCTACTATTTTGCATCCACTGACCACCCTCTCCCCATTTTCCTCTCCCCCTTTCTCCCACCAGTCTCTAGTAAAAACTATTCTACTCTCTACTTCTATGAGATCAACTTTTTAAGCTTCCACATATGAGTGAGAACATTTGGTGTTTCTCTTTCTGTGCCTGACTTATTTCACTTGACCATAATCTTCTCCAAGCTCATCCATGTTGCTGCAAATGGCAGAATTTCATTCTTTTTTGTGACTGAGTAGTATTCTGTTGTGTAGATATTCCACATTTTCTTTATCCAGTCATCTATGGAAGGACATTGGGGTTGGTTCCAACTCTTGGCTATTGTGAATAGAGCTGTGATAAACATGGGAGTGCAGGTATCCCTTCAACATGATGATTTCCGTTCCTTTGGATACATACCCAGTAGTAAGATTTCTGGATCACATGGCAGTTCTATCTGTAATTGTTTGAGAAATCTCCATACTGTTTTCCACAATGGCTGTACTAATTTACAGTCTCACGAACAATATATGAGTTTCCCTTTCTCCACATCCTTGCCAGCATTTGTTATTTTCTGTTTTTCTGATAATAGCCATTCTAACTGGGGTGAAATAATATCTCAGTGTGGTTTTGATTTGCATTTCTCTGATGACTTGTGATGCTGAATATTTTTTCATGTGCTTGTTGGCCATTTGCATGTTTTCCTTTGAGAAATGTCTATTCGGTTTCTGCAGGACACCTTTCTTTTTGTTTACCCCACACCCTTCCCTTCTGGTAAGAGTGCTCAGCTCCCCCCTGGTAATACTCTGCTCCCCTCCTCCAGCCCTGTGATCCAAGTGGCATTTTCCTCTTCTCATCCGACTATGACTTTCTAGCCAAGGGATAGGCAATGATCCCATCTGGCCAACCAGAGCCCTTTCCTGGAACTGAAGAGGAAGAGGGCTCTTTGTTTTCTGATAAAGACATTCTCTCATTTGCTTAAGCAAGTTCCAGATTAGCTTTGTCACTTGCAACCAAAAGCCTTTACTTATATACCTAGTTTTATCCAATAATCTTTACTACAGTCTCTCTGGTCCTAGAACTTTATTACTGATTTTTCTTTTTACCATCTTAATTTTTAAGTGTATTGTTCAATAGTATTAAGTACATTTATAATGTCGTTGTGCAACCGTCCCCACCATTCATTTCCAGAACTCTTCTCATCTCGTAAAACTGGAACTCTAACATATTAAACAATAATTCCTCATTCCTCCCTCCTCTCAGTCTCAGCAACCTCTATTCTACTGTCTGTGTCTGTGATTTCGACCACTCTAATACCTCATGTAAGTGGAATCATACAGTATTTGTCTTTTTGTGGCTGGCTTATTTCACTTAGCATAATGTTTAGTAAATGTACTCAAGGTTCCTCTATGTTCTGGCATATGGCAGAATTTCTTTCCATTTAAGGCTGAATAATATTCCCCTGTAGGTATACAACCCATTTTGTTTTATCCATTCATCCCTCGATGGATACTTGGATTGCTTCCACATTTTAGCTATTGTGAATAATGCTGCTATGAACATGGCCATGGAAACATCTCTTTGAGACCCTGCCTTCAGTTCTTTTCTGTATACACCCAGAAGTAGAATTGCTGGATCATATTGTAATTCTACTTTTAATTTTTTGAGGAACCACCATAGTGTTTCATAACAGCTTCGCCATATTAGACTCTCAAAAGGATTTCCATTTCTCCACATCCTTGCCAACACTTGTTATTTTCTGGGGTTTTTAAAATAGTAGCCATACTATTGGGTGTGAGATCTCGTTGTAGTTTTGATTTGCATGTCCATAATTATTAGTGATGTTGAGCATCTTTTCAAGTGCTTATTGGCCATTTTTATATCTTCTTTGGAGAAATGTCTACTCAAGTCCTTTGTCCAGCTTTGAATAAGGTGGTTTGTACTTTTGTTGTTGAATTTTAGGAGTTCTGTATATATTCTGGGTAATAATCCCTTATCAGATGTATGATTTGCATATATTTTCTCCCATTCTGTGGGATGCCTCCTTGCTCTGTTGATAGTGTCTTTTGAGGCACAAAATGTTTTAATTTTCATGAAGTTCAATTTGTTTATTTATTTTTTGTTGTTCCCTGTGCCTTTGGTGTCATATCCAAGGAATCACTGCCAAATCCAAGATCATGAAGCTTTAGCCTTGTGTTTTCTTCTAAGAGTTTTATAGTTTTGGGTCTTACATTTAGGTCTTTGATCCTTTTTGAGATAATTTTTGTATATGGTGTTATTAAAGGTCCAACTTCATTCTTTTGCACGTAACTATGCAGTTTTCCCAGAATCATCTGTTGAAAAGACTGTCTTTTCCCCCATTGAATGGTCTTGGTACTCTTATCAAAGCTGACTTTTTAATTAGCAATC
>NW_007727781.1:318924-321566 GCF_000696425.1 Galeopterus variegatus
TCTTTTCCCCCATTGAATGGTCTTGGTACTCTTATCAAAGCTGACTTTTTAATTAGCAATCTTTTTTTAAATGCCACGATACTTTTGCTTTGTCCTATTTCTCTCCTTTTTTATAACTTAATGATCTTTTAGTGGCTCTGAGAGTCACCAAAGAAAGGAGATAGGGATAGGAAGGAGTTTAGAATCTGCATCATTATGGAACATTGCAGACAACTGAGTGTTCAACTGGGGGGAAAAGACAACCTGGGGGAAGAGGTGGTGAATGTAAAACTATTTGCAATTATTTGAAAAGCCCTTGTGTGGAGAAAGGAATAGAGTTGGTGTTCGTCATTTTGTATAGAGGCACTAATTTCCATGGTTGGAATTTGTGTAGAGGCTGATTTCTGTTCTTTACACAGAGAATATAGTTTTTAATAATCAAGGCATACCAAAATGAAATAGGCCTCCACTAAAAAAGTAAGATTCCTGGGGACTTAGAGGTTACTTTTTTAAGGACTCCTGGGTGAGGGATATAAACTCAAAGATGTTTTTAATTCTTCAGAGTCTATGATGTTGACATGGAGACGAATCTGGGAATATTGCTGGTGAGAGAGCTCAGGAGCATGGAGCTCAGGCTAGGATTAGAACCAGGCTCTTTCTGAGTTAGAAATAGGTGCATATTCTGTATCCTGCTGTGCCTAGTGACTGGTCATTAACTTCCCTGATTTCATTCTCTTTCAATACTGCCTGTTATTTTGGTAAAATAGAAAGATAAGATACCTGGAAAAGGACACTTACATTATTTAAGTGGTAGTTGGAAGATCTTGGTTTTCTCTTATGTAACAGGGGGAATGTGGGCTATCTCAGAAGTCTTTAGACTTTCCTAGTAGGGTTCATAGTGGGAGGATCAAGAAGGAATCCTAAAGGATGGAAGAGTGAGAAGATGCAACCTCCAATATTCCACATGCAGTGCTTCCTAGCTGCCTCCAGTCAGTGGAATTGTCACACGGCAGGAGAGGTGCGTGAGGGATGCAATGATGGAGCATGAGGGGATATGTGCAGGACTGGTTATGGAATTTGCAGGGCCCAGTGAAAAGTGAAAATGTAGGGCCCCTTGTTCAAAATGAATCATCACTTCAAGACAGCAACAGTAGTGCATTGAACCAAGCACGTCTCCTTCTATGTGTGGGGCCCTGGGCATCTGCTTGGGTCACACAGCCATGAAGCCAGCCCTGGATATATGACAACACCCTGTATCAACTGAACCAATTTAAAACAATAGACCTAAAGAGCTCCTCGCCTCGGTGATTTCAAAATTCTCCTTTGGCTATACTAGAAGATACTTCAATCACTAAATCAATTGAAAGCTTCCCTGATCATCTATATACTAAAAATTTGTGTAATTCTATAAGTAAACAATAGAAAAAACAAGTAAATGACCAACAATTACTAAATTTCTCTGAGTCCCCCCAAAATGCAATGGTTGTGGCTTTGGTTTATTATGACAATCTGTCTGAAGAGGACTGCTGATTAAGGAGATTTGCCTTCACTGTTTAAACATACATTTTATCCCCATTTGTCTTTATTCAGAAGCAAATGCACCCATTTACCCTCTCCTATGGGACTGGTATCAATGGACCACCTTTGTTCTCATACTTATTCAATAACCACTTACTACATCCTAAGTATGTGAAGTGCACCACACTGTGCTAAGTACTTGTAAGGCACTGGGAGGCAGGCCACAGCTAAGGGTGGCTGGTGGGGCCGGGTGAAGAACTGGCCTAAAGAAAGGGAATATATGAGCCAAGGCATAAAGTTCAATAACCTCAATTGGGAAATGGTAAGGAATCCAGTGTGGCTGGAGTATAGGGTGCACGTGGGGGAAAAGTGAGAGGTGAACTTGGAAAGGAAGCTTGGAGTCGATAGTGGAGGCCTGTAAATGCCAGAGGAGTTTGTCCCTGATCCTATGAATAAGAAGGACTTTTGGGGCAGAGAAATACCAAGATCAGAGCTGCTCTTTTAGGAATTTAATTTGTCAGTCATATCAAGCACTAATAAGTGGTAGCTATTATTATCATTATTATGCTGTTACATAGTGGTATAAACATTGTTCGTTCAAAAAAGTAAGCACAGACAATGGATGGCAATGCCATTTCCCCATAACCTCCCCCAAATGAAGGATTATCAACTCACAGTCTGTCTCTCCATTTATTTAGGCTTTCTTTAATTTCTCAGGGTGGAGATCTTGCAGATCATTCATTAAATTCATTCGCATGGATTTTTTTTTTCTTTACACTATTATAAATAACACTTTAAAAAATCATTTCTAATTTATTGCTAGTATATAGAAATACATATTTTTTAATGTTAAAATTGTATCTTGTGACCTTGCTAAGTTCACTTATTTCTAGGAGATTTGGGTGTTTGGGGTAGATTTTCTAAAAGATCATTCTCTGCATACACTATCGTGTTGTCTACAGATGAAGTACTTTACATCTTCCTTTCTAATCTGTAAGCCTTTTCTTGCTTTTGCTTGACTTATTTCACTACCTAGTGCTAATAGAAATGTGAGTGCAGACATCCTTGTCTTGTTTCTAATCTTAGGGGAAAGCATTCAGTCCTTTATCATTAAGTATGATGTTACCTATTATTTCCATGTGTTT
>NW_007727781.1:322048-369618 GCF_000696425.1 Galeopterus variegatus
TTTTTTTTTTTTAGTTCTCATTTTTCTGTTGAGCTTCCCTCTGTGTTCCCTCATTGTATTAGATTCCTGCAACTTTTGTGACACATTACCACAAACTGGGTGGCTAAAAAAACAGAGAATTATTCTTTCACTCTCCTGGAGGTCAGAAGTCAAAAATCAGTATCACTGGGCTAAAATCAAGGTGGTGACAAGGCATCCTCCAGAAGCTCTGAGAGACAGTCTGTTCCATGCCTCTTCTTGCCTCTGGATAAAATGCCAGAATTACTTGGCTTGTGGCTGCATCACTCCAATATTCAGGGCCAGCATCTTTAAATCTCTCTCTGCTCTGTATTCACATGACCTTCTGTGTGTGTGTGTGTGTGTGTGTGTGTGTGTGTGTGTGTGTGTGTGTGTGACACCTCCCTCTGCCTCCCTCTCTAAGGATACATGTAATTGCATTTAGGGCCTACCCAGATCATCCAGGGTAATCTCCCCATCTCAAGATCCTTGCATTAGTCCTTTTCTGTTGCTTATAACAAAATACACAGAACTGGGTATTTTGTAAAGAAAACAAAATTTACTGCTTACAGTTTCAGAGGCTGGGAAGTCCAAAGTCCTGGGAACACAACTGGTGAAGGCCTTGGTGGTGGCGACAGACAGGGATCTCAAATGGCAGAACATGATGGAGCAGAGAGAGTGATAGTTCCTTATGCACTCTTCTTTTAAAGCCCTCAGAACCACGCCCCTGATCACCATTATTAATCCAATCACTACATGGTCCTACAATCTAATCACTTCTTCAAGGCCCCACCTTTCAATTATCACGATAGGATTTCCCATCCTCAACAGTTACAATAGGGATTTAAGCTTCAATGAGGGTGGGGGCATCCAGTCTACAGCAATCTTTAATCAAATCCACAGACTTTGCCACATGAAGTAACATTCACAGGTTCCAAGATTAGGATGTGCATATCTTTTGGGGAGCCATTTTTCAGTCGATCATACTCATTATATCCATTTTTTCCTTTAAATTTTCTGACATATTTATAATAACTTTTAAAGTCCTTGTGTGCTAATTCCAGCATCTGAGTCTCTTCCTATTGACTCTACCTCCCTTAGAGCTATAAGTTATATTTTTCTTCTATTTCACATATCTAGTAATTTTTGCTGGTCTGTTGGGCACTGTGAATGCTACATTTTTTGGATGTTAGATTCTGCTCTCTTCTTTAAAGAGTATTGAGTTCTGTTCTGACAGATAGTTAATCTGTTGATGGATCACTTAATTTTGTTGAGACTTGTTTTTAGGTTTTCTTAGAGTGAATCAGGAGCACATATTTTATTATTTGAGGACAAGAACAGCCTTACTAAGGTATGGCTATACTATAAATGCTAGGGTTCTTCTACAGAGTCTCCTTACTCTAGCTGGTTGGAATTCCAATGTCTCCCAACACAGTGTAACCTCTAGAATCTCTGATGATCTCATGAATCCCCTAGTAGTTATTCTCTCCCAGGTCTATATGAGTCTTGCATTGTACATATCTAACTTGGTATTTGCCAAAGACTTGAAGTTATTCTAGGCTGATTTCTGGAGCTCCTTCTCTGAATAGCTTATTGCCCTGTAATGCTCTGACCTGCAAAACTCAGTCACCTTAGTGGCCTCCACCTTCAATCTCTTTCTTTCATCTTTCTTGTTCTGCAGTTTGGGAAGCATGCACAGGCAGAAAGCTGTGGTGGATGTGGAAACCACCTCATGTGTTTTCATTCTCTAAAGGGTCAAATCACTCCTATATTTGTTGTCCAAAGCATGAATAGCATTGCTTTATATATTTTGTCCACTTCTATGATCATAATGTAGGAATAAATTTAATATCTCTTGCCCCATCATGGTCAAAATAAGAAGTCTAATATTGCTAATATTTTAATGCCTAACATTTGCTGAGCATTTGTGTGGGAGAATAAGCACTTTACATGCATTTTTCTCATGTAACTGTCATGTAATCCTATATGACATGTACCATATTTATCTTCCTATTATAGATGAGTAAATCAGACTTGGAGATGTTAAGTAATTTTCCCAGGGTCATAGATTCTGTAGGTAGAATATTCAAGATTTGCATTCATCTCAACCTGATTGAAGATCCCAGGCTCTCAACCATTATATAATAGTGGCATCGTGTATAGATGAATTTACCATTGAAAAACACCAAGACCCAATCTGGCAAATAGTACAAATTCAATAAGTCAGTAAAGCAGGCCTACTCAGATTTCTAGTAAAGTAACTATACAAGTGTATAGGGTAGGCTGCTCATTTGCCTGTTTGACTTCATACCAATCCTCCATTTTTCTCTTTGCTGTTCACTATTGCAGAACACCACATTTCCCCCCCAGGTTCCCTTGTCCTCTGGACTCAAGAAATAACAAAGGAACTTCTTCAGGATAAAAGCAAGTGACTCCAAATAGTAATTCAAGTCCATACAAAAAACAGAGAGCAACAGTAATTATGTAATTTAAAAACATGTTATAACTGTCTCTGTCTTCTTCCTGCTCATAACTGATTTAAAAATCAATTCTATAAAATAATATGTATATAATTGTATTGCTTGGCCTATAGCATATAAAAATGCAATATATTTGACAATAACATAAAGGAGGTGAGTGGGAGCAAAGCTGTATTGAATTAAGCAAATGACACAAAATGGTACCCAGATCCACAGGAACAAATGAAGAGAGCCAGAAACTGGAAATAAGAAGGTAATTAAACAAATTCTATGAATGTATACTTGATCTCCTCTCTCAGATTTTTTAAGAGACATGAAATTATATAAATTGATAATTATAATGATGTATTGTTAGCTTTGTAACATATATAGATGTAATATGTATAACAATAATAGCACAAAAAGAAGGAAAAGGAATAGAGTTGTATAGTAGTAAGATTTTTATTTCTCACTGGAATTAAATTAGTGTAAATCTGGAGTAGTTTTGATAAGTTATGGTATATATGGTATATGACCAAACGTATGCAACCTCTGAGAAAATCACTCAAAATAACACTGTGAAAAAAATCATTAAAGGAACTAAAATGTTATGCAAGAATATATTCACTAAATGCAAAAGAAAGTGATAAAGGCAGAATAGGGGGACAAAAAAGACATGAGACATGTGGAAAACAAAAAGTAAAAGAGCAGATGTAAATCCAACTATATAATAATAACATTAAATACCAATGGATTAAATAATCCAATCAAAAGACAGAGACTGTCAGACTGGATTTAAAAAAGTAGTATCCACTGAATGCTGTCTACAGGACAGAAACTTGAGATTCAAAGATAAAAATAAGTTGAAAGTAAAAGAATAGAAAAACGTATATCACTCAAACAGCAACTATAAGAAAGATGAAGTGGCTATGCTAATATCAGACAAAATAGATTTTTTTTTTTTTTTTTTTTAAAGATGACCGGTAAGGGGATCTTAACCCTTGACTTGGTGTTGTCAGCACCACGCTCAGCCAGTGAGCCAACCGGCCATCCCTATATGGGATCCGAACCCACGGCCTTGGTGTTATCAGCACCGCACTCTCCCGAGTGAGCCACGGGCCAGCCCAGACAAAATAGATTTTAAAACAAAACATGAACTAGAGATAAAGAGGAATATTTTATAATGATGAATGGGTCAATCCATCATGAAACTATAACAATTATAATCACCTAACAACAGAGCCCTGAAGTACATAACAACTGAGCCCCAAAGTACATGAAGGAAAAACTGACAGAACTGAAAGGAAAAACAGGCAATTTAATAATAATAGCTGGAGACTTAAATACCTCACTTTCAAAAATGGATAGAACAACTAAGCAGAGGATCAACAAAGAAAAAGAAGATTTAAGCAATACTATCAACCAAATAGAACTAACAAATATCTATAAAATACTCCACTCCACAACAGTAGAATATACATTCTTCTCAAAGCACATGAAATATAATCCAGGAGAAACCGTATGTGAGGCCAAAAAACAAGCATCAATAAATTTTAAAGAATTGAAATAAATCATTCAAATTATATTCTCTGACCATAATGCAATGAAATTAGAAATCAATGACAGAAAGAAATTTGGGAAATTCATAAATATGTGGAAATTAAACCACATACTTGATAACCAATGAGTAAATGAAGTCACAAGAGAAATTAGGAAATACATTGAGGTGAATGAAAACAAAACCCAACATTCCAAACCTTATGAGATGAAGCTAAAGCAGTCCTTAGAGGGAAATGTAGAACTATGTGAGTATTAAATGCCTATATGAGTATTAAAATAGAAGAATGATCTCAAATCAATAACTTTTTTCCATCTTAAGACACTGGAAAAAAAGAGCAAACTAAACTTTAAGCAAGTACAAGGAAAAAATAATTAAGATTAGAGCAGAAATTAATGAAATAGAGAGTAGAAAAACAATAGGGAAAACAAAACAAAACAGAACCCTCAAGGTTGGTTTGTCAGAAAAATCAATGAAATTGACAATTTAGTTAGACTTTAGACAGTGTAGCTAGACTGATTGGGGTGGGGCATGGCAGTGGGGGTAAGCTCAAAATACTAAAAACTGCTATGAAAGAGAAGACATTATTACTTATAGTACATAAATAAAAATGATTATAAGAGGATACTGCGAACAACTGTATGCCAACAAATTATATAACTTAGATAAAATGGACAAATTCCTAGAAAGAAACAAACTACCAACAATGACTCCAAACAGTATAGAAAATCTACATAGACCTATAAGGAGTAAAGAGATTGAATTGGTAATAAAACAAATCTTTCCAAATGGAAGCCCAGGTCCAAATGGGTTCACTGGTAAATTCTACCAAACATTCAAAGATGAATTAATAGCAACCCTTTATGGAGTCTCCTAAAATATAGAAGAGGAAGAAACACTTCTCGACTTATTCTGTGAGACCAATTTTATCCTGATACCAAACCAGATAAAGAAATCTCAAGAAACCCCCCCGACAGAACCTATTCCTTATGAATAGGGACGCAAAAACTCTCAACAAAATACTAGCACACCAAATCCATTATTATATAAAAAGGATTGTATGCCAGGACCAATTGAGATTTGTCCCAGGAATGCAAGTTTGGTTTAACATATAAAATCCATTAACGTAATACACTACAACAGAATGAAGGACAAATATCACACAATTGACTCAATTGATGCTAGAAAAGTATTGGCAAAATGCAACAACATGGTATGATTTAAAAAATTAACAAACTAGGAATAAAGGATACTTCCTCAACATGATCAGGGCATTTATGAAAAATCCAAATTAACATCATACTTATTGATGAAAGACTAAACACTTTCCCCCTCAGATCAGGAACAAGACAATGATGTCTGCTCTCTTACCTCTTTTCAGCACTGTACTAGAGAGGTTGTGGTCAAGGGAATTAAGCAAAAAATTGAAATTTTTAAAGCTTCCACATTAGATAGAAAGAAGTAACACTGTATCATTTAGCAGAAAACATGATCTTGTATAGAGAGAAAGTCAAGGGAATTAAGCAAAAAATTGAAATTTTTAAAGCTTCCAGATTAGATAGAAAGAAGTAACACTGTATCATTTAGCAGAAAACATGATCTTGTATAGAGAGAATCCTAAGAAAACCAGACAACATACAAAAACTATTAGTGCTAGTAAAAGAATTCAGCGATATTGCAGGACACACGATCAATATACAAAAATCAATTGCGTTTCTATACATCAGCAAAGAGAAATAGAAAAAATGAAACTAAGAAAATAATTCCACTTACAATAGCATCAAAAGGACTAACTCACTTAGAAAAATAATTAGCAAAAGAAATGAAAGACTTGTACACTGAAAACTACAAAAACATCATTGAAAAGAAATTAAGGGGGGCTGGCCAGTTAGCTCATTTTGTTAGAGTGCAGCCTTATGACACCAAGGTCATGGATTGGATCCCCATTCCAGCCAGCTGCCAAAAAAAAAAAGAAAGAAAGAAAGGAAGAAAGAAATTAAGGAAGACCTAAATAAGTGAAGCAACATCCCATTTTATGAATTGGAAAACTTAATACAATTAAGATGACAATATCCCCCAATTGACCTACAGATTCAATACAATCCTTATCATAATCCCAGCTGGCTTCTTTGCAGAAATTGACAAGCTGAACCTAAAATTCATATGGAAATGAAGGGACCCAGAATAGCTGATATCATAGCCAACATAACCTTAGAGAAGGAGAAAAAACTTGGAGAACTCACAATTGAAGTTTCCAATTTCAAAACTTACTATAAAACTACAGTAATCAAGATGGTGTGGTCCTGAAATAAGGATAGTCACACAGATTAATGGAACAGAACTGAGAGTTCAGAAATATACCCTCACACAACTCAATTAGGAAAGAATAATCTTTTCAACAAATGGTGCTGGGACAACTAGATATCCACATGCAAAAGAATAAAGTTGGTTCCCTTTATCACATCCTATGCAAAAATTAACTAAAGATGGATAATATATTTAATTTTAAGAACTAAAACTAAAAATTTCTGAGAAGAAAGAATAGGTGTAAATCTCCATGACCTTGGATCAGGCAAAGCCTTTTTAGGTATGACACCAAAAGCACAAGCAACAAAAGAAAAAATGGATAAATTGGACTTCCTCAAAATAAAAAACTTTTGTACCTCCAAGGATACCATCAAGAAAGTGAAAAGCAACCCACAGAATGGGAAAAACACTTGCAAATCAGGTATCTGATAAGAAACAGAAATATAGAATATATTTTAAAATATAATATATTAAAAAATACTTTTTTAATCTTACAAATCAACAATAAAAGACAAATACAATTACAAAGGATCTAAATAGATATTTCTCTTAAAAAGATATACAAATGACTTACCTATAAGCATGTGAAAGGATGCTCATATCATTACCTGTCAGGGAACTGCAGAATAAAACCTTAATGAGATACCACTTCACATCCACTAGGATGGCTATAATAAAAAAGATAGATAATAACAAGTGTTGACAAGGATGTGGAGAAATGGAAACCCTCAGGCACTGTTGGTGGGAAGGTAAAATGGTGCAGCTACTTTGTAAAACAGTGTGGAAGTTTCATAAAACATTAAACCTGGAGTTACCATATGATCCAGCAATTCTACTTCTAGGTATATACCCAAGAGAAATGAAAACATGTATCTACTCAAAAATGTGTACATAAATGCTCATAGAAGCATTATTCATAATAGCCAAAAAGTTTAAACAACCTTAATTTCCACAAGGTGATGAATGGATTAAAAAACTTGGTATATTCATACAAAGGAATATTATTCAGCTGTATAAAAGAATGAAGTGCTGATACATGCTGTAATGTGGATGCACCTGTGACAACATCATTCTAAGTAAAAGGAGCCAGTCACAAAAGACCACAGACTATATAATTTCATAGATAGAAAATGTCCAGAATAGAAAAATCTATAGAGGCAGAAAGTAAATTAGTGGTTTTGTAGGGCTGGGGGACTTGGGAGGGAATGAGAAATGACTGCTAATAGGTACAGGGTTTCTTTTGGGGGTGATGAAAATGTTCTGAAATTGATAGTGGTGATGGTTGCACAACTCTGAACAAACTAAAAACCATTTTTTTCCCCCCCTTTTTGTCTTTTTTCGTGACTGGCAACAGATCGCAACCCTCAGTGTTGCGCCCGTACCGGACCGGGACCAGCAACGGGATCGCAACCCTCGGTGTTGCTCCCGGATCTCACTCAGCCAGTGAGCGGCCGGTCTGTATGTGGAATCCGAACCCTCGGCGGGAGCGCCGCCGCACTTCTCAAGCGGCGCACTGTAGCAGTGCACCACCGGGCCGGCCCACCAAACTAAAAACCATTGAATTGCACATTTTAAATGGGTGCGTTATATGGCATGTAAATTATATCTCAGTAAAAGTGTTATGTATATATACATACATACATATATATATATATATATGTGTATATATATATATATATATATACACATATATATATATATATACTTACTCATCACGTTAAATGTAATGGGAAGTGATAGAAAGATTTTAAGAAGAGCAGGTACATGATAAGATTTGAGTTTATAAAATATTATTTCAGATGTGGTAGATGAGACAAAGAGGATGTGCAACAGGACTGTGGGCAGGGTACCAGTTAAGAAGTTTCTCCAGCCATCCATGCAAGAGAGGATGGCAACCTGAACCAGAGTAGTGACAGGAGGAATGGAGAGAAGGGGCTAGATTACAGAGGTATTAAGGCAGCACCCGATTGAGTATAAGGGAAAGGGAAGAGTCACAATGACCTCCTGAAGACCACTATTTGGAGGTATCTCTACTACAACTAGCATAAAACGTTTCAAATATGTAGCTGAACCAGATGGAAATTTGAGCCAGATAGTTTAACCAGATAGAAGATTTCTCTCTTACTTAGTTCAAGTAATCCAAGGCTGAAAATGCGGGCCCATGGTGTTGGGAAGCCAGGCTCCTTCCATATATTGCTCTGCAATTTCTAAGTTTGTCCACCTGATCCAAGAAGGTTCATCATGATCACATTCCAGGCTGGAGGGAAGGGAAGAGAGAGAGAGGAAGAAGGCACGCTCCTTTCCTTTTAAGGACATGAGTAGCAAGCGGTGGTGCACATCATTTATGCATATGCCTACTGGCCAGGACCTAATTCCACAGCCATAGCAATGAAGAGTAGAAAATGTAATCTTCAATTGGACAGGCAGGGGCCCAGCTTCAACTTCTATCACCAAAAAAACAGCAATGAGAGAATGGATGCTGGTGGGACAAGAGTGGTGTTGACCACAACTGTTATGGACCCAGTTGTTAGAAAGTTCTGTGTTCACTGAACTGAATCTGCCTCCCTGACACCCAGCAGTTGGTCCTATATCTGCCCCCAGAGTTAAACAGCATAAATCTATCTCATTTTCTGCACGATAGCCCTTCAAGTATTTGAAGACATTTACAACTTCCCTTTAAGACTTTTCTAGGCTAAACCTCTCATTCTCCTTCAACTATTTCTTGTATGACATGTTTTTCAGACTCTTACAACCCTGGCTGGTATATTCTGTATACTCTGGTTTGTTTTGCCTTTCTTAAAATGTAGAGCCAGAATAGGGTGCGTTAGGCAGCATGAATAAAATGGGAGTATCATCTTTCCTGTTCTGGAGAATATACTTCAGTTAACATAGCCTAAGATTGTATGGTAATGCCTGAATTATACTAGGGACCCAGGTGGAGTTTAAGGTCAGTGAAAAACAGCTCTCTTTTTCTGAGACCTAGATCAAGTTAGGTCTCCATCTGGTATTTAGGCAATTCATTTTATAAGGTTAAAAGCAGCACATATACATTTACTTCTATTATTTTTCATCTTATTACTTTTAGCCTAGGTTCTAGGATGTCAATAGAATTTCATCCCCTAACCTATTACCTATAACTTTCAGCATAGACAGAAAACTAATAAACAACTGGAAAAAACAAAATAATTATTAACTCCAGGAAAACCAGAAAGTTGTACAACAAAGGAAACATAATAGCATAATACTATTCCTAATTCATCTGAGTATACTACTTAATAATACTATTAATAATAATGCTACTAAGTATGCTACTTAATACTATTTGAGTCTGCTACCCTTAATTGACAATTAGAGTACTAGTATACTGCTATTAATGAATATTAATGAATGTTATTTACATAGCTATAATAATGGAAGTACTGAATATTAACAAAAATTGAGATGAGCAATAATGAAAGAGATTAAAAGAGAGAAGTATAAGAGCATGAAATCCTCATCTATCAGAATAGAAAGATATCTAAAATTGACAAACCAAGATATAATAGTATAAGCAAATTACTTGCAAGAACAGAAATAAATACCAGAAGAAACAGCTTAAAAATTGAAAGTAAATTCATCTGGAGAGTGGGACCAGGGACAGGAGGCATGTAAGCAGGATGGCTTTTTTGTCTGTCCTTTCACTATCATTTGACTTCTTTTTCTCTTTATACTATGTGCATTTATTACTTTTTAATAAATTAAATTAATAAACATTGATTTAAAAAAGAAACTCAGTTTAATTTGGACTACTCAATAAGCCCCAGTTTAGCAGTTTATTAATTACTTCTTGTGTGTTTTTACTTAACATTTTAAAACGGGAAGGGGAAAGATGCCATTTCTACACAATATAGCACTGCATTTGGTGTGGTGTTATCACTTGTGTCAGGAAGATAAATTTAATCACCCCTTTGGTGTCCTATTGTTATGAAGTGATAAAGTTAATGTGATTTATTCAGTACTCTTGTTCCATTATTAATATGTCACTCAGAATACAGTTCAGGAAGATAAATTTAATCACCCCTTTGGTGTCCTATTGTTATGAAGTGACAAAGTTAATGTGATTTATTCAGTACTCTTGTTCCATTATTAATATGTCACTCAGAATACAGTTCTAATTTTATGAAATGACTTAATTTTTGTTCTTGTTTTTAAAATCATCATTTCTTCCAGTTTGCTTTAAAAAATTGGGAAACCGAATAAAAGTTCAGATCTAATTCCCTAAATTGCTTTGGTTCAGGGGGAATTGGCTTTTCTCGGTGAGAAAATATATTGTCATTTATTTCCCCTAAAAAATGATACACTACATTATAAAACCCAGATGATGGAAACCTTAGCGATCACCCAGTCCAGAATCTTCTTTTGGCACCCAAGTAAACTGAGGCACCAAGAAAAGTTAGAACTGTATCAGTATTGTAACAATGCTATCACTGAAGTAAACGGTTCTCTCAATGACCCAATTTTCTAATTACCTATCCTATTTTTGGTGCTTTGGATTTTGGCTCAGGTTGTAAGAGAGACTGGATCCTGTCCTTTGGTTTGCTTCACGTGCTATGAGTGTCTAATTAATATCCATTTGTTCAACAAATATTTACTTGGCATCTCTAGTGTGTGCAAGACAGTGGATTGAACAGTGAGCCCAACTCTCCGTTTTGAGAAAGAGAACATAGGGTCTTATATAAGACCTGAGATTCTTCACTCCTTTGCTGCCCTTTGCAGGGCATACAAATACTCCATGTGCCCAGGAAAAGACCTAGGTGTTCTCAGCAATGTGTACCTGCCCTCCAGCCCCTGAGATGGAAGACAGCGATTCTTTAGAACAATGGGCAATTGTCTCCCAAATGAACTCCCCTTTGTTCAAAGCAAGGTTGCTGGAGTTTGTGTGGGAGAGTTACCAGGCACATGAAGGTAAATGCTGCCCTGGGAATCTTTGTAGCTCTCTATGTGTGCATAGAAATAGGCCAGGGCCAACTGCCTGATGAAAGCCTCTCCCAGGCGTCACAGTATAGAGGGGTGGAAGGGGCTAAAAATGATCATATGGACAATAGTGCGTTGAATAATGTGGAAAATTTAAAGTAACTCCTTTTCAGATCTCTTTCTTTTTGTTGCTATTATCATGTTACTAGGAAAGCAGCCTGTAAAGAACACAGGCTTTGGAACCAGATAAACCTGGGTTCAAATACCAGCTTCTCTCCTTAACCCAAGTGACACTGCACAGATCACTTGAGGTCTCTGGGCTGCAGTTTCCACTTCTGTGAAACAGAGATACTGTCTACCTAATGTGTTGTATGGAAAGCTCCTGAAACACTGCAAGCATCCAATCAGTGGGAGCTATTAGAGTTGTGTTTGTAGAACACCAGCAGGATTCCATATTAAACTTGTAGACAGGGAACATGTCATCAAGATCACTTGGAATTTTTTTGTCTGAAGAAATGATCATCTTCCTAACTCTGGTGGTGAGCTCTTTCTCCTGAGCAACTTGCAGACTCAGCCCAGACTTCTGGCTGGGACCTCTGAGCAGTCATTGCCGATCAGAGATCATGTTCCATTGTATGATCTGTCTCCAGAGTTCTATCAACTAAACAAATGACCACCTCCATGAGCTGGGAACCAAGAGAGAGTCAATGCTCTTTCTACCTGTGAAGTACTTTTTGATTGTCTCTAATTGGTATTTATCCTAAACCAAATAGGTGTACAGCATGGTTTAGTACCCATCTTTCATACAAGCTGCAGCCCACCTACACCATGAGAGGGGGAAGAAAGGAGACGGAGACTTTCCAGGCAAGGAGAGGAAGGCAGACTGCTCCGGAGGGTGGGCGGGGTATCGGAAGGGCTAGAAGACAAAGGAAGTTGCTGTTCAATGCGTGTGTAAAATAAACTTTCCTAGGAATTGGACATGGAAGGAGAAAGAAACCAGACATTTCTCTAGAGCTTGTTCATAAAGGAAACTTGAATGACATTATAGTTTACCTAGGTTGTGGCATCTTTTGAGGCCAATGCAAATGCTCCTGTTTCTGGGAAGCCCATGTCATTCCAAAGTTGTAATCACTTGTGTAAGGGGGATACTTAACCCCCCTGCACCCCCAGCTCAGAGTTCAGGGACAGATCCCAAACCAGCACCAAGAACAGTAAAGTGGCCTCAAGTGTGCAGGAGGGTGCTGGGGAGCTGTGACCAGAGGGTTTGGAGGTAAGGGCCTGAAGCACAGACAGGGTGAGCATCCCACTCCTGGCCTGGTGGACGTCTTCCATGCTGAGGTGCTGGAGTTCACAGCTCCGGGACAGGCACAGGATACTCACCCACCAGCCCTCGCCATGCTTCTTCTCGGGGTCCATTGCTCCTGGTACTTTTTGAGCCAGGGTCCAACTCCTAGGAAATAAACATCCCCAGATTTTAGGCCTCCTTTGCCCTATCTCCTCCTCAGTTTCCTACCCATTCCCTTTTTGGGCCTCACTCTCAAAAGCCCTTATTTTTCTCCTTCACATTTTCTAGGTTTTTGTTTGTTTTTAACCATAAAAGGGCTTGGTGGAGTCCCCAAAAGAGCTTAATGGTTGATGGCGGACTGGAAAGTTTGTACAACCCTCACCCACTCCGAAAACTTATTTGCCCTCACCTGGTGTGGGGAGAACACAATCCCTAGAAACACAAGCTGGTTTCTTGCCAGAGTAAAACAATGTTTCCAACCCTTTTTGATGAGTCCATTCTCCTAAGAGGATGGACAAAAAGACTTTTTTCTAGAGCAACAAAACATAAACAAAATAGAAACAAGATAAGAATCCCCCCTCAATAGATTATTAATGGGCCACCCTGCAAGCTAAGTCTGGTGGGTTACCTTGCATACATTTACATAAATATATATAAATTTACATTTTGATAAATGCTTCCTATCCTCTATAAGGGCAAGGAAATGTGTCCTTCTCATCTTTTCTACCCCATGTCTAGGTCAAATAAAAGTATAGAAATGACTATCTGAAGAAAACATTTTATTTGGGAAAACAGAATTGCAATCTGGGGTATATACACAGACTGGGGTGGTCTCCTGTATGTCCGAAGAACAAAGAAAGGGTTGAGAATTTTATCAGAGAAATGTTTAAAAGAAAACTCATTGACACTAATGAAGTTTTTGGGTGTTGGCAGGCTCTGGTTGGTGAGTGATGGCACGGCGGTAGGTAAAATTAGTCTTAGAGTCACGGCAGGCTGTTTCAGCATCTGGGCTAGCAGAAAATTGGGGGCACAGGTGCTATGTCTTCTGTGTGTTTTTTCCATCCTGGTCCTCTGACTCTGATTTAGTTTTGGTATGACAAGAAAGACCCAACTTGTATAACCAATTTGCACACCCATTTCACTCAGCATTGTGCCCTTTGCGTGACAAATGCTTCATAAATATCTGAACAAATGCTCCATAATTATATGAAGGCACCTCTCATATCTTCATTGCTGCTTCTTCAACCCTTCTTTATGTAACATGGTTTCAAGTCCCTTTGCCATTTCATTGTTATCTCTGACATACTCTCCTATGCCTATAGCCTTCTTCAGGTGAGGCCCTTGGAAGAGAATTAAATATTTCAGCTGTGGTCTAACCTGTCTACAGCATGGACTGTAATAGGGCCATAACATTAAAACCACTCTGTAGAGATTAATACCAACTCATTAATCTGCACCCTTATGATCACTCAAGCAGTTATAAGCCCACCTAATTATTATTGGCTTTAAGTCGTATTTTTCCTCTTGACAACAAGGATATCATAAGAAACCTTAATAAATTCTGCTGAAGTCCCAAAACATTCTGTCGATTATAGTTCCCTG
The DNA here is from genome assembly GCF_000696425.1 of Galeopterus variegatus. Taxonomy (NCBI): domain Eukaryota; kingdom Metazoa; phylum Chordata; class Mammalia; order Dermoptera; family Cynocephalidae; genus Galeopterus; species Galeopterus variegatus. The sequence continues at coordinate 336,210 of NW_007727781.1, forward strand.
GTCTACCTGAATCATGCATTAAGTAGGATATAATTCTGTCTTCATGGCTAAAGACAGAAGTTTATTTTTTTCACATGTAAATGTCCAAGCTGGTATAGTGGCTTTGCTGCAAGAAATTAGCAGGGTGTAGGGTCTTCTTGCTGAGCTACACCTGGGTACTGGACTCATCTGCCAGGTCCAAAAGGGCTCACTCATCCACTTTTCACCAAATCGCATGCACTTTCCTTTAAGGGTGTGCGTGACTCAGAAGAAGAGTACTTCACAATCCCGTTGCCGTCCCCGGTCCAGTACGGGGGCAACACTGAGGGTTGCGATCCGTTGCCGGACACGGAAAAAAGACAAAAAAAAAAAAAAAAGAACTTAGTCACGTGCTCTGAACTGAGCTGCAAGTGAGGCTGGGAAATTTAGTTTTTATTATTGTTAGCTGAAGTAGGCTGAATAATGACCCCCAAAGATGCCCATGTCTTAATCCTTGGAATCTGTGAACATGTTACTTTACAAGGCAAACGGACTTAGCAGATTCAATTAAATTAAGGATCTTGAGATCAGATTATCCTAAATTATCCAAGTGGACCCAAAATAATCGCAAGCAAGGGTCCTTCAAAGAGGGAGGTAGGAGGGTCAGGGTGAGAGAAGACAGAGGATGCAAGCAGAGGTGAGAGAGAGAGACAGAGAGATTTGAAGATGCTATGTTGCTTTCTTTGAAGATGGAAGAAGATCACAAGCCAAAGAAAGCAAATGGCCTCTAGGAACTTGAAAACGCAAAGGTAAGGAAACAGACTGTCTCCTCTGGCCTCCAGAATAATACCAGCCATGCTGACCCATTTTAGGCTTCTGGCCTCCAGAACTATAAAATAATAAATCTGTGTTGATTTAAGCCACTAGATTTGTGGTCATTTGTCACAGCAGCAATAGGACACTAATACAGCATCCATTTGTTCTGCTAAGATTTCTGTTATTATGGAAAAAGAAGATAATAGATATTGAAGGATAATTAGCAGTTTCTACCACGACTTTTTTTCTTTGTAGTGATTTTATGTTTATTCCTAAAGATCGCCTCTTTCTCTTCAATCTGCCCACAAACATTCTTTTAAAAATCCCACCATTTATTTTACTTGGGTTTATTGCCAAATTCACAGGTCAGTAGTTATAGAAATCTCCTGTATTTCTAAAAATAATTCAGTTTTCCAATACTTCTCTTATTAACCCTTGTGCATCAGAGATAACCAACTAGAGTTCAACCATCTGGGTTACATGTTTTCTTGGTATTTGGGGGTGTAAGTTGCATGGACTCAAAACTTGAAGTCATTAAAGCATTAGGGTGTTCTCACAGTTCATGCATGTTGGAGCATCTGTCTCCACCTATGAATGGTCATTCACCTTTTTCAGTAGGAAGATCATTCTCCTTGAGACAGAATTCAGAAACAACCTAGATTCTTTATGCTGCTGTCAGCATCGAGCAACAAACTTTGAAGTTCTGGCTTCAGTTACCTTCAATGATATCACATCACCTCCATAGGAATGATGGAGGCCTGAGCCGTTGCTGTTCTCTCTTGCCCATTTGGAAAAATGCAAAGGATTCAGTTTTCTCCACAGGCTTCTCGGCGATTGTCTAATTGCTTTCCAAAAGAGGTCAAATGCCTCTGTTTCTGGGCCTCTAGTCCCCTTCAGCCTCTGCTTCCCATACCAGCAATAGTTTCAGGGCTTCTAAAACTGAAGCATCTGTTCACTTTATTTCACCCAAAACCCACCACTTCTTCTAACAGCTGTTTGCTCTCAGAGAAACAGCCTACGGGATGACAGTCAGGATAATGGGGAATCAAATAATTCCAAGGCTTAAAGTTTCCAAGAGATGAGCACATTTCTCTGTCGTTCCCCTCACCTGCTCCGTGTTCTCCTTGCCAACACTTTCTCTGCCCCAGATTCGTTGGCAGTCAAATCAGGAGCCAACTGCCTACCAAGGCGTCCTCATTAAAATGCACTGCTCTTGCTAATTAGGAGCCAAGGTTCTCCCACGGTGGGCTTGGCTTGGATATTGCCATTATCTTCATAAATAGATTCTTTACTTTGCAAATGTTGCTGTCATAGCCAGGCATTCCCAACCTGGCAAATGCTCTGTGCATTCTTAAGTGGCGGAGGGAATGTGTTAGCAAGAGAAGGCAGAAGCATTCATGCTGAAGCAGGGCTCTGTCCTGAGCTCACCCTGCTATGTCTGGGCAGCAGGCAGCCAACACAAAGGCTGAATGTGCATCTACAACCACACTGGGAAGTAACATATGGCCCAGATTTTCTAGGAGATCTTATTTCTTGTCATTTTAATCTTTACAGCAAAGGCAGCTTGTCAAACGCATAAAATGTGTAACTATTTTTTAAAACGTGATCTAATTGTTTTACCTTTATATATCCAAACTATGTTTATTGGGATGGTTTTCCTCTTATCTTGATTCAGGGTGCTTTTAGTGCTGCTTTCTCCTGAAGGAACATCCTTCTGCAGGCTTGGCTTTTCCTCTTGCAGGCTGGCAGAGGACAGTGGAACAGCCAACACAAAAAACTACTGTTTGTGCATGGCTAAAGACTGTGGTGATTTTATAGCATCCCTGGCATTTCATATCCATGAAATAGCAACTGGGACTGTGCACTGGGTGCTTCTTCTCGTGTTTCCTCTTCTCTTCTGGAGAGGGATGGGGGAGATCCTTTATGAGAGGCATGTTCTCGTGGGGAGGTCTTCACCACCAGAAAGGGCTTACCTTCAACTGGGACTGTGCACTGGGTGCTTCTTCTCGTGTTTCCTCTTCTCTTCTGGAGAGGGATGGGGAAGATCCTTTATGAGAGGCATGTTCTCGTGGGGAGGTCTTCACCACCAGAAAGGGCTTACCTTTTAAAAGATGGTTCCTATCAGTAAATTCACAAATTGGGGGAAAAAATCTGATGAGTTCCTGGTCTTCCAAATAATGCCCTTATGCAATCTCATCTTTGAGAATGTGTTTACTTATCTAATTTCTTTCACTTACAAAACTCTCCCCAATTTCTGCCCATCTAATGCTAAACTGCTATTTCTAGTTCTAGCTTTTTCACAAGGCCTGTACTGATTCCCTCAGTTAAATGTATCTTCTCTCTTTTCTGCAGCATCAGAATATGTTTATCTCTCTTTTATGCCACCAACTGTTCTTTACCATTATAGCTACCATTTTGGAGTGCTGACTCTGCCAGAACCCATGCTGAGCACTTTATACACATCATCTCTCATCCTTGCAATGAACTCACAGCTTAGGTGTTATCCCCATTTCGTAGATAAGAAAACTGAGGCTCAGTGACATCAAGAAACTTGTCCAAAGATAGCCCTTGGCAAGGAGCAGAGTAAAACCTGAGGCTCTGAGTTATAATTCACAGTGAACCTTATCTTCTTAGTAGATTACAGACACCTTAAGGAAAGCTACTGTCCCTGCCATCTCAGCATTTCCTTTCTGACCTTAGGTGCTTAGGAGTACTGAATCAAGGAAACATAGTCCTTGATCACAATCTAATTAGGGAAATAAGACATGTCATCAAGAAAAATAGCTGTATTAGAAGGCAGTCTAAAAGTGTAGTTGATGCAAACAATATACCTTCTGCTGGCAAACTCACATTCTACACAAGTTACTATTAAAAGGTTCATAAACAGTAGTACCCTCCTGGCCGTGGTTTTGCTGTTCATGTTTTCAGTTACCCACATTGGACCATGGTCTGAAAATATTAAATGGAAAATTTCAGCAATAAACAATGCATAAATTTTAAATTGTATGCCATTCTGAGTAGCCTGATGAAATCTCACACTGTCCTGCTCCATACACCCAGGACGTGAATCATCTCTTTGTCCAGCAGATCCACCCTGTCTACAATACCTGCCAGAGTTATCAGATTGACTGATGCTGTATTGCAGTGCTATGATTATTTGTTCATTATGAAGTTTATTTTACTTCATAATGGCCCCAAAGTGCAAGTGAAATGATGCTGGCAATTCAGATATGCCAAACAGAAGCCGTAACATGCTGCCTTTAAATGAAAAGGTGAAAGTTCTCGCTTAATAAGGAAAGAAAAAAAAAATGTATGTTGAAATTGCTAAGATCTACAATAAGAAAGCATCTTCCATCTGTGGAACTGTGAAGAAAGAAATTCGTGCACAATATATGCAGGGTTCAGCACTACCCATAGTTTCAGCATCCACTGGGGGTCTTGGAATGTGTTGCCTGCAGATAAAGGGGAACTACTGTAGTCTAATTAGGTTACAGGGCAAGTTGTTAGCCCTTCTGCTAATACCAGTGCTATCATGAAGCACCTCTCAAAATTTAATGTGCATATGAATCACTTGGGATTTGTTAAAATGCAGATTCTGATGTATGGGTCTGGGGTGAGACTCAAGGATCTGCATATCTAACAAGTTTCTGGGTCATCTTATAGCTGCTGTATGCTGGCCACACTTTGAATAGTGGGGCTCTAAGAGACTACAGTATACACTGTAAAACTAGGGCAACCTGGAAGAAAAAGAATCAGGAGGGGGATTGTGGAGGCTAGAGGCCAGAAGGGATCAGAAATGGGAGGGCCGGAGCGGTGGCGCACTGGAGAGTGCACCGCTTGGGAGTGCAGCGGCGCTCCCGCTGAGGGTTCGGATCCCATGTGGAGACCAGTTCCCGCTCACTGGCTGAGCGTGGTGCAGGCGCAACACCGAGCGTTGCGATCCCATTGCCGGTCCCCGGTACGGGCGCGACACTGAGGGTTGCGATCCCATTACCGGTCAGTAAAAAAGACAAAAAGGAAAAAAAAAAGAAAGAAAGAAATGGGAGAAAAGTGTGGGGAACATTTCACTGCTTGGTGGTCGCTTACATGCAGACCTCCATGCCTTTCCCTCTGTGGTATCCTTCGCCTGGAAATCCCCTGCACATTCCTTTGCCAGACAAACTTTTATTCATCCTCTGAGATAGCTCAGAGGTCATTGCTAGTGATCTGGGCTAAACCTGCAGGCTGGGCTAAGTGTTCCTCTCCTACACGTTCACAGTGGTCAGAGCACACTTCGGGTATGTTTGTCTGCTTCCCCACAGGACTATCCATTCCCAGAGGTCAGGGACTGTGTATTAATGATCTGACACATGATGGGTGCCCTTTGATAAGCTGAGCTTACAGTAGGAACTGAGGGGTAGTGTAGAGGAGGTAAAGCTTTACCTTTACCCTCGTAGGATTTTTCAGCTGGGCCTGATAACTAAATTTACATAAGATGAATCAACAAGAGGAAAGCATACAAATTTATTTAACACGAGTCTTACATGGCACAGGGGCCTTCATAATGAAATGAGGACCTGAAGACACAGATGAACACTTGCATACTGAATTAGACAACGAGTAGTAAATTATGAAAATGTGATAAGGCTTGAGTAGGGTAGTTAACTGGGTGGAGAAGTGGCTTGGAAGGTAAGTTTGGTCTAACAATGTTTGCTTGTACAGATTTTTTTCCATCTCAACTTTCTGTCCTTGATAATAAGGATGGTGTAGGGAGGACATTGTTCACATGAGAATTTCATCTCTTGCTTTTAAGAAACAGAAGGAAGGTCAGAGTGATCTTCTTGCACCTGCTGTTTTTAAAGTCCCTTTAACTCAAAATAGTCAATATGCCAGAGCAGCATATTTTGGGGTGGCGTGTCTGAACTCCTTCAGTAGGCAGTAGGAAGGCGACAGTATCACACTAAAGGTGGGAAGAAAAGAAGGTAGGAGTGAAAAGGGGTTCTGTGCAAGTCATCTCTTGCCACAATGCCACATAAGAAAGAATCATGAAACTCAGCGGCTTAAAACAATAAGCATTTATGTAAGTCATGAGGGTAAGGGTGAACTGGGCAATTCTGATCCTAGCTAGTATCTCTCAGGTGTCTGCCTCAGTTGGCAGGTCAGCTGCAAGTTGGCTTTGCATATCTTGGCTGGGTTCTCTTACATGTCCCAGGCCTCAGCTCAGGTCCTTGTCATGTCTCATCCTAACAGGCTACCCCAGGTTTGGACTCATGTCTAAGGCAGCGTTCCAAGAGAAGGAGTGAAGTCCAAGGCCTTTTGATGCCTAGAGTGGGAGATGGCTATTACTTTTGCTTCATTTTATTGGCCAAAGCAAGTCAAAAGGCCAGCCCAGGGCCGGCCTGGTGGCGCACTCAGTAGAGTGCGGTGCTTGCGGCGCTCCCGCCGAGGGTTCGGATCCCATAAAGAGACTGGTCCACTCGGCGCTTGCAGCGCTCCTGCCGAGGGTTTGGATCCCATATAGAGACTGGTCCGCTCACTGGTTGAGCGCGGTGCGGGCGCGACACCGAGGGTTGCGATCCTGTTGCCGGTCATGAAAAAAAGACAAAAAGGCCAGCCCAAAGTCAAGAGGTAGGAAATAGACACTATGTCTCCTTAAGAAGAGCTTCAAGTCACGTTCTAACAAGGAGGCTACAAGGCACGGCTATAAAAAAAAGAGAATAGTTGGAGCTATTTTTGGGTCATGAAAAAAAGACAAAAAGGCCAGCCCAAAGTCAAGAGGTAGGAAATAGACACTATGTCTCCTTAAGAAGAGCTTCAAGTCAAGTTCTAACAAGGAGGCTACAAGGCACGGCTATAAAAAAAAGAGAATAGTTGGAGCTATTTTTGCAAACAACTGCCATAATTTTACAATGAATCAGTCTCTAATTGTTATTAAGAGAGTGTGCAAATGCCAAGACACCCTCATAATGGGTCTTGAGTTAAATTCTGTTGCCTTCAAGAGATGACTGGGCTGCAAACCTGTGGCCACTCTCTATTATTTGTGCATCAGTCACCCAGAGCAAATGTTCTTTCTTAGACTGGCTTCTGTGCTTCTTCCTCCTACCGTCCAGCTGGTGTGTGTTCCTATCATTCAGACTTGGTCTAAAATTAGGGTAAGCAAAACATGATTAGAGAGGCGAATCTGTTACAAAAAAAAAAAAAAGGCAAAACCAAGCTAAAATGGAACACAAATACTTTTAAGTTTAGCTCAATTTGGTTTACCTGTGTTCCCACAATCAATGTAGATACTTTTGTTCATGTGTACATATATTTTAAATTTAATGTTTTGAATAGGTAATACATTAAGAAGAGTTTAAAAGAGTATATGTCAATCTTCCCTCATACCCCTCCTCCAAGCCACTTAGTTCTCCTCAGAAACAAATAATGTTATTTTTAATGTATCCTTCCAGAAATGCACATATAATTAGATTTTTAAAAATACACACATATGTTCTGTCCTTGATTCTGCATTTTGCTTTTATTTTTTCAATTAGCACTATATCTGTAAAGATCTTTCCAATTTAGGGCATAAAAACTATTTTTTTCTTTCTTTCTTTTTTTTTTTTTTGGTATTGACAATACAGAGTCTTAAACTCTGCTTCTTTTATTGTGCTGGTAAAAAACACTAATAGGGTCCAACAATTGAAAGCTCAACAAGTCGAAAACAACCAGGAAGGTTAATATCACCTTCCATCTAATTTAGGATTTGGATTAAAGACTAAAGCAACTCAAAAACATTCTCATTCTTTTTTAGGATTGCACAATTTTCCATTGTATAGATGTATCATAACTCATTTAATCAGTCTCACATTGATAGCCATTAATTTGTTTCCATTCTTTTGCTATTGTATAATTAAATCTACAGAGGATTTGTGAAAACCAGGGATGAATTCCAAAATTTGGCCTTACGAATGCATTGATGACAATGACTGCTTTATTATCTTGTGATTGCAGTCTTTGTCTCAGTTTGTAACCTTGCGACATTGAAAACAAACAGAAAATTCCAAGACACTGGTTCTGGCATGTACCCAATATTTTTGAAACTTTATGTTCTAAGTGGCCTCTAGAGGAAGTCATATGGGATAGTAGGGAAACAGGAAGGGGACAGAATAATACGATTAAAAATGCAATCAGCTATGTTGCATTGTTAAAGGGCTGTTGAGAACTGTTTAGGGGATATGCCAGTTTGTACAAGTGTCTCTTTGTGCTTAAGAGCTTTTGAATATTAGCTAGCTCAGCTTTGCTCCAGTTGGTGCTTTCTGTTCTGGAGTGTGAACTGGAGGTGTGTGGAAGAGCTGTGATATGGTCATAATAACTGGTTTCTCAGGGATTCTAGAACAACTCAGAATAGCCTCAATGACACAGTCACCATCTAAGATTCACAGAGGCCAAATCAACTTGGCTCATCATTTATACAGTGCTGTTGCATACACCAGTTATTTCCAAATGCTAGCTCATGCACCTGCTGCCTTAGAATCGCCCCAGGTACATTGCTAAAAATCAGATTCCTGGGCCTGCCCCATCAGACCTGTGGAGTCAGCCTCCCTAGAATCTATAATAAGCTTCCAAGGTAACCTGGAAGCTTCATCAGGACTGGGAACTCTACCAAGGCAACACTGCAGATAAACATTACTTCATTTAGAAACCAGGAAGCTCAGACCTTACAGACTCTATATATGGGATACACCAAATGTTCTGAGCTCTACCAGCCTGATGCTCAGGCACAGAAAAGACTTAGTTAGCACTTTCTCTGGCTTCAAAAGTTTCAAATGTGAAACTCTGTCTCCTCCCAGCTTCTCGTCAGTCAGGTTTCTGACTAGGGCCTGGCATGGGACTCTGAAATGGTGATGTACGCTCACCAGAGGACCAGCCTACATCTCTCCCTACATCCTTATATTAATAGACACAAGTCCTTCAGGGTGAGCAATTGATGGTAGGTGAGAAGTTTGATTAGAGGCTGGGGTTTGTCCAATTGGCAAGGAAGCTGTCCTGAAGGGGATACTACGTCTGAAGCTGGGCCACAGTGACCAGGCAAGCAGGGATTGCTCCTGTGAAGTGGCCCCGCTCAAGGAATAGCCCTGCTTTTTCAAGGAACTTGTATAGACTTAGGCCATTGGGTTGTGTGAGGAGAAGCAGGGGGTATGAAATGGGGGAGGAGAGAGTAGGGAGACTCGGGGAGAATTGTCTCATCTTAAAGTCCAGAGTCTATTTGGGGGGCTCTCTCCTGGGGTACACTAGATCTCCTCACGCAGTCAAAGTCCTAGGAGACTCAGGTGTGCCTGTCTCCTGATGTAAATGGAGCTGTTGGCCCTGGAAGTGGATTGTTGGGGTGGCCATTCTCTCCTAGACCTAACATGCCCTTTCATATAGGGGAAAAAAACTTCTACTTATGTGTAAAAGCTCTTTGCTATAGCATTTTGCTATTTCAGGATTTAGCTGTGCAAATAAATCCTCTTTTAGAAGTCAAAAGCAGTTTCTTAAACTCTTAACAGTGCTTTGCATATACATAGTTGGTTCTCAATAAACGTGTGGTAAATCAATGACAACAGATCAATTATCACCCTGAAAGTGAGTGATATCTACGTATAAAAAGACAGCCTCTCTATGATGCGAGGACATGGTAATGTTCTTGTATTTTCCAGTGTCCTGAATCTACTCTAGACTATTTGCCACAATGACTTGCAGTAATCCTTTGTGCTTTGAAAGTATGCCACTTCTGTGAAGACATAAATGGATAAAAGATTCACATGAAAATGTCTTCACGGATTAAGGAATTTTAGATAAGCACGTCGGAGAGAACAAGAGAACACTGCTCTAAACCCTCTTTCTCTAAGTGTCAATCCATCAAGGCCGCAGGAAGCAACTCCACCCTGCAGCTCTCTGTAGTTTGTACCTCAGGCTGGAGGAATGAGGCTCCCAAGCAGAGGCCTGAGCAGACTAACAAGTTTCTGTCTTACCGAGTTGGGGATGAACCTGAACAGGATTTGGGGAGATCTGGAAGTGGGAGAGAGGAGAGAAAAGACAAAGGCAGCCCAGAGGGAGGAAAGACCCTACATATGGGGACAGAGAGGAAGAGAGGGATAGGATAACTGCTACAGGGAACAGAGCTTTGAAGGATTGGGGGGCAGGGGGAAGAAGGGGGAGAGAGATCAATTTCAAGGAAGGTTTTTGTACAATATAATCACCTCCTCTGTCTCCATACAAAACCTCCAGTAATGTCCCTGTCACTCATCAGTGCTGTCAGAGCCGGATTTGTGCTTTCCCTGTGAGAATGAGAGATGTGTTTTCGATATGAGACCTCTAGGTAAACACAGGGTAAGAAAAGAACTGGCCCTAGGAGACCTAGTTATATTTAGAATACAATGGACACTGCTATATGCATATACTTTTAATTTTAAAAATTATTATAAAAATCAGACAAGGAAAATAAAGAGACTAATATAATGAACACCCCTATATCCAAAATCTAGGTTGAACAGTTGGTAATATTTTCCCATCTTTGCTTGTTGTTGTTTTTTTTTACTTTGTTGAGTTTATAAATTTTTAATTGTGGTAAAAAAAAAAAAAAAAACACATGAAATGCACCATCTTAACCATTTTTTTTTTTTAATGACCGATAAGGGGGTCGCAACCCTTGGCACAGCTCAGACAGTGAGCTCACCGGCTGTCCCTATATAGGATCTGAACCCGTGGCCTCGGTGTTACCAATGCGGCACTCTCCCAAGTGAGCCACGGGGCCGGCTCCATCTTAACCATTTTTAAGTGTACAGTTTAGTAGTGTCATGTATATTCACATTGTTGTGCAAAAGATCTCTAGAACATTTTCATCTTTCCAGACTGAAACTCCATACCCATTGAACAACTCCCCTTTCCTCCCTCCCCGCAGCCCCTGGCAACCATCACTCTACCTTTGGTTTCTGCATATGACTATTCTAGGCACTTCATATAAGTAGAACCATATGATATTTGGCTTTTTGTTGACTGGCTTAATTCACTTAGTGTAATGTCCTCAGGGTTCATCTACATTGTAGCATGGGATTTCCTTCCTTTTTAAGGCTGAATACTATTCCATTGTATGTATATATCACGTTTTGTTTATATGTTTGTCCTTCCATGGACACTTGGGTTGTTTTTATCTCTTGGTTATAGTGAATAATGCTGCTATGAACATGGATATGCAAATATCTCTTCAAGATCCTGCTTTGAAGTCTTTTAAATATATACCCGGAAGTGGGATTGTTGGATTATACAAACCAATTCTATTTTTAGTTTTTTGAGGAAACTCCATACAATTTTCCATAGCAGCTACACCATTTTACATTTCCACCAATAGTGCGCAAGGGTTCCAATTTACCCACATCTTCACCAAAATTTATTTTTGGTTGTTTTATTGTTATTTTCTGTTATTTAGTTCAAAACATTTTTTTTGATAGTGACCACCCTAATGGATGTGTGGCAATATATCATGGTTTTGATTTGTCTTTCTTTCAGGAGTGGTGATGTTGACTTTCTTTTCATATGCTTTTTGGCCATTTTATATCTTTGGAAAAATGTCTGTTCAAATACTTTGCTTTTGCTGATCCAACATTCTAACATCTCACCACTAAACACTTCATTTTGTATCTCCAAAAAATCAAGAGCATTTTCCTCCATTACCCCGATACCATTATCCTGCCTAACAAACTTAGTAGTTATTTAACATCATATAATTAGTTCATAATCAAAGTTTTCCTCCAGTTGTCACTCAAAATATTTTACACCTGATTTTCCCCTCAAATCAGTATCTAAACAAGTTTCAGTTATTGCTTTGGTAATTATTTCTTTTAAGTATCTTTTAATCTGGAACACTCTCTCCCTGCTGCCTTTTTGTCATGATCTTGACGTGTTGAAGAAGCTATGCCAGTTGTTCTGGAACAGTCTTTTTCATTGTGGGTGAATCTTGATAGTTACTTAGATATATGTGCATAGTGTTGTTTTTAGCATTCCCTAATTATCCTTTTAATGTCTGTTTGGGTCTGTATTGATATCTCCTCTTCAATTCCTGATATTAATGATGTGTGTCTTCTCTGTTTTTTCTTTATCAGTCTTATTAGAAGTTCATCAGTTTTATTGCTCTTTTCAAACAAACAGCTTTTAGTTTTTTCTATTGATTTTGTTTTTAATTCCATTGATTTATTCTCTTACCTTTATTTCTTCCTGTTATCTCTCTGTCTCTCTGTCTCTGGCTACTTCCAAAATATTTTTTTTCCTTAGTTTTCAGCAATTTGATTATAATGTATTTTGGTATGGATTTCTTTGGATTAATGCTCTTTGGGGTTTGCTGAGCTTCTTGAATCTATACAACAATATCATTCACCAAATTTAGGGAACTTTGGCCACTATTTCTTCAAATATTTTTTTCTGTACTGCATTCTATCTGTTCTCTTTCAGGGACTCCAATGACATGAATGGTAGGTTTTCAGTATTATCCCACATGTCCGTGAGGCTCTGTTCATTTTTTCCCCATCTTTTCCCTCTCTGTTATTCAGATTGGACATTTTCTAGTCACCTATTTTCAAATTTATTCCTCTATCATCTCCTTTTCAGCTCATTCAATGTGTTTTTAAAAAATTTTAGTTACTGTATTATTTACTTCCAAAATTTGCATTTGGTTCTTTTTTATATCTTCTTTGTTAAGACTTTATATCTTTCTATTCATTTCAAAAGTGCTCAACCTTACTTCCTGGAGGATTTTCATAGTAACTGCTTTAAAGTCTTTGATCATTCCAACATCTATCTCATCTTATTATTTGTGTCTGCTGATTATCTTTTCCTGTGCAAGTTGAGATTTGCTCACTGTATGCCAAATAATTTTAGATTACATAATGGACATTTTCAATATTATGTTATGAGCCTGGGTCTTATTTAAACCCTATGAAGAGTGCTGGTATTTGTGTTTAGTAGCCATTCAAGTTGTCTGAGTTCAAGCCCTATGTTCTAACACTTCTGTCTGTGTGGTTCAAATGTTAGTCCAGTTTTCAAAGCCTTTGCAGTGCTGTTCAAATCTGTCCCCACATGCACACCACCCAGAAGCCAGTCTGGGATGGAGCTGTGAACCCAACCCATAGTCCCCATAGTTCAATTTTCAAAGTCTAGGGTATGTTGTTTAGGGTCAGATTGAGATAGAAGGTGCTCAGTTTCCCTGGGTTCAGGTTTCAAGACACACATCTGGGTTTCAAGCCACTCCCCAAGGTCTTGGGCCCCTCTGGAGGAGAGTTACTGTTACTTGTTGCACCTATTTTTAGTACCAGCATGGGGAGATTAAGACCACAATGGGAGGACTTACCCAAATCCAGTGGCTGGGCATACTCAGTAGAAATGAGTTATATAACTCTAGTAGCTGAGCATGCTCAGTAAAAGGAATTGATACAGGCTTATACAATGCCAGTGACCAAGCATGCTCAGTGGAAGGGAGTTTATCCTCTGAATGGCCTTCCACTGGAAGCCCCAAAGAGCACAGAATGTTCTTGAATATGTTCAGTGCATGTGATAGAATTTGGCCAATGAACATGCCCAAAAGGAGACCAACTGATCATATGTAAGACAATGTTACATAACTGGGAATCACCCCCTTCATTGAATATTCATTAGATAGCATGAATGTGTATCAGGTAGCAAAACCGTAAAAGTTGAGTCCCAGCAGAAGGTGGGGTTGTTGCCCACTTTTCCTGGGGCCAACCCACACTTCGCTGGTGTATGCTTTACTTTTATGTTAAACTTACTTCTAATGGGCAGCTGCTCATTCTCTTGAGCCAGCCTACACTTTGTACTAAACTCTGTGTAAAAGTTGAGTCCCAGCAGAAGGTGGGGTTGTTGCCCACTTTTCCTGGGGCCAACCCACACTTCGCTGGTGTATGCTTTACTTTTATGTTAAGCTTACTTCTAATGGGCAGCTGCTCATTCTCTTGAGCCAGCCTACACTTTGTACTAAACTCTGTGTATTTCTTCTTTTGTATTAAACTTAGTGTGGGCCATGCTCAGTCTCTGGAGCTCGGCCACACCTTTCTCTGTGAAGTCTGTGTCCTTCACTTTACTACATTAAACCAGTTCTCACTTTCTATTGTAATTCTACTCTTGAATTCTTTCCTGTGGCTAAGTCAAGAACCTGCTAGAGGACGGGGTGGGTTGAGGCCAGCTCTTGGGCCTCCCTAGACCCTCTCTTCCTGTGTCAAGATCAATGCATGTACAGCTTGTGAGTAAGCTCAGGAACTCAGAAACAACTTCTCAAGTTCCTCCGCCTCTGTGATGTCCCCAGTACTTTCCAGCACCCCAAGGTTCCACTCTTTGCTACTCCAGTCAGAAAGAAAGCTGGGGCATTAGGGCAGGCTGATTAGCTCAGTTGGTTAGAGTGTGGTATTACAACACCAAGGTCAAGAGTTCGGATCCCTGTACCGGCCAGCCACCAAAAAAACCAAAAGAAAGCTGGAGCATTAGTTACCTCACTCTGCTGTGTACTTCCATGAGTGCACCAAGTGGCAGTAGGACAGAAAGAGAGGGAAGCAAGTGGGTTGCACCCACCCTCTTGGGACCAAAGCTGCTCCAATCAGAGAGGGAGGCTCCCCTTCCTCAGAGTTTTAGGTGCCCATGAGCCTGCTGCTGCCATTGCCATAACCACCTCAAGAGTGTCTTTGGACTGGGGCAAAGCAGAATGGAGGAAAGAAAGAAAAAGAAAAATGGACCATTGCTTTCACTTCCCCTAAGTGCTGAGTTCCCTTTTCTGCCCCCTTGAGCCAGAAGTAGCAGACATCTCCTGGAGCTCTGTCTGTGTCTGGTTCTCACTTCCAGTTTTCAGGCTTCCTTGAGTCCAGCCCAGGGGATACCAAGGGGTAAAAACAAATATGTTGGGGGTGGGAGAATACTCACTATTGGTTCTGTGGAACTTTAAATTCTGGTCTTCATTTCCAATTCACCTGCCATCATTTGCTTACAAGAGTCCTTAAGTAGCTGCTTCTGCATTCTTTCCAGCTGTTATAGATGCATTCAGTGGGGGAGACACGGCGGCGTATGCTCACTCCATCTTCTGTGCTTGTGTTTTGCTCTGCAAGGATTCCATCTACCTCTGCTAAACAGATTGTAAATTGATGAACTAGGTTTTTAACTTCCACTTTATTTCATTCTGACACAAATTCGCAAAAGCAAAAAATCACTAAGAGAAAAGTTTCTCTCTCAAGGGATGTAAAATATGTTTCATTTCTTAGCTTTTTAGATTACTCTGCTTGCTCTTTAAGATCACAGGCAAGAGACATCAAAGATAGAGGTCGGTTACTGTGCACTATAAATTACCTGCTGAGAAAAGTGTTTGTGATGCCTTAAGGTAAGAGCACAATGTAAGCATGAGACCTTAATCTCAGAGTTGAGGTTAGGAAAATAAGGGTACTGTGCATACAGAGTGGTCTCACGTATGGGATTAAATGGCAGTTTGCAGAAAAACCCTAACAGTCTTGCTTTCGGAAAGCTTTTTAAAAATATGCAGTAAATTGTCAACACCAGGATGTTCTTCTTCAAGGACTTCCAAGGAGATAAGATTTAATTTGCTTGACTGTGCATACAGAGTGGTCTCACATATGGGATTAAATGGCGGTTTGCAGAAAAACCCTAACAGTCTTGCTTTCGGAAAGCTTTTTAAAAATATGCAGTGAATTGTCAACACCAGGATGTTCTTCTTCAAGGACTTCCAAGGAGATAAGATTTAATTTGCTTTTCTGTCGGCCTTGTTGGGGAAGTGGATTCCAGAGAGTGATGTATGTTTTCTGTAAAGTCAGCAGGCCATTGTTGAACAGAATTTCTGCAGATATTGTCAGTGGGAACATAATTTGGGTCAATGAATCATAAATTCTATTTTGGTAATTTGCCGAAGACAACATTGAGAACATAGCTATCCCAATGGGTAAAACTGGAAAGAGACACTCATAACTCAAGAGCATAGCAGTAAGGCAGGGTGGGGATGAAGTAAGACATTCTGCCCAACAGACTGCAGACCTCTCTCAATTGATTAGTCATCAAGCAGGTGGGACTTTTTTTTCCCCCCCTACAAGTCCCAGGAATAACTGCAAAGCAGTGAACACAAACTGCAGAGTCACAAACAAACAGGAGCAGGACACTTGAGTTGAGTCCTCTAAGATACTCAGATGACTACCTCTGCTCAGTTTATTAACCCGTAAACAATGCAAACTTGTCCCTTGGAACAAACCCACAGACATTAAATGCAACAACTTGTGCTCACATCATCCTAGATTCTGTAGGTGACAGAAAACAACCAGTCCATACATTGGCTTTATCGTCCCTTCCTTTTGGTTCATAAAACTCGGGTGAAGCTAGTGGTGGTGGAAGGTGGGGAAGGGAGGAAAAACAGTGGCAATGAATGCAAATGAGGATGATTTGCTCATTAGCTGGGGTGGCCTCTCCTCAACACAATTTTGTCTGACTTTATAAATGAATAAACTGGGGATGAACAGCAATAGCAAATAGCCCCAAGTGGCCATTATTCATTCCAGGAATGAAATCTGGGACCCTCAGCTTGAATGCCCTTCTGCTTAGCTCATCAGGATCCTGGAGGCAAAGAATTTTACCTAAGGGTGTACTCAAAACCAAGGTCAGATAATTCTGTATTTACCCTCTACCACCAGCCTCTGCCTCTGTCCTCAAGAGCTTTGCACAACAGACGTCCTTTGTTTCTGATGAGGATAAGCAAGAAAACTGAAGTTTAATTGCAATGGGAGAGATGTGGATTAAATGTGGGAAGGAATTGTTGGATTCCAAGGACTGTGAGACCAGGGAATGAGTTACAGGGCACAGAGGCAGAGTCTTCTTTCTAAAGATTTTAGAGACAGCTCCCTGAAGATAGTCCTTCCAGTAGGACCAATGACCAGAAGCCAGGCCTCGGAGTCCACCACTTCTATTCTCATCCTTCTGGCTAGTAAAGGGGCGTTCTGCTTCTGGGCCTCAATGCAGGTCTCGGTCACGACCGCTGAGGCAGCTTTTATCTCAGCTGGAGTGTTTCTGCGCTCGTTAGATCCAGTCCACAGGGATTCCATTTCACACGGGGCAGGGAAAGAGAAACAACCCTCTTTCAAAATGAGCAGCTGCTTCCCGCTGACTAGGAATAAGCTACTTACATTTCTCAAGGAGGACAGCAAACCACCTCACAAAGTGTAGAAGACATTCTTAGCACTGGAACAGCAGCAGCACCCTAAAGCTTTGTTCTGGGAATCACTGGGGACTCTGGGCCCCAGTCCAGTCCAATTAAGTCAGAGAGTTTGGGTGGTAGGGCCCAGGCATCGGTATTCTTCAAAGCTTCCCAGGTTATTTGAAAATGCTCCCAAGGATGAGAAACGCCATCCAAGAAGTATAGTTGATACACAGTATTCTCTTTGAGATCTTTCTGGTAGTTCAAACTTGGCTAGACTGAGGACGAGAAAGTACAAAATGTCCACCTATAGGAACGGTTCCAGTTTGCTGCCATTTTATTGCTTGAGAAGGATTAAAGCCCCTGCCATCATATTAGGAAAGCAAGTGGCCCACTGGCCGGCTGGGAGCCTGGAGAGAGGCACTTCAATAGCCTTGTGTCCAGAGCCCCGGAAGACGACGCTGAGACTCTCAGGGCTGTGTCTTGATGGCTCCCCACGGGGATGCAAGCTATGATTCTATTGCTAGAGTAAGGGTCTCCATGCTGTTCATTCCAAACCACTGATCCATCTCCAAGCCTCAGAGGGCAGGATGTGTAGAATCTCCCACACATGACGGAACAGTTGTCTGTGGTGCAAAGAAGACACAGTCATTTATGGAGGCCTCATGGCTAGGAATGTAAAGACACAAAGCACAGGGGTTGAGAATTAGGAATCTGGACTGAACCACACCGGGTTCGTGTCCTACCACATACTCGTTGCATACCTTGGGCATATTACTGAATTACTCATCTATAAAATAAGGACAATAATAGTAACTACCTCACTGATCGTGATGATTCAGCGAAGTAATGGATGTAATACTTAGTGTAATGCATCCAGTAAGACCTGCCCATGCTTGTTTTGTTGGGGTAGGCATTGCAGTGGAGTCTGCGAAGATCCGGTGGGTGTGAGGATGGGGAAAGTTTCCTAGTCACCAGGGAAATGGTATTGGAAATCGAGGGGGAGGTGGGAGGGAAGGGCGATGGCCAGGACACCAAGCTGATACAAAGCCCAGGCACTGGCATGTGGTAGGGAAAGAGGGCATCTTCCAGCCCCAGGCCAAGCAACCCTAGGTCTGCTTAACCCTAAGAGCAAGTGAAGTTGTCACCTGGGTTTTTGTCCTCTTCGTCATCCCTGGAGATACTGAGTAAGAAAGTTTGGGGTGGAGCTAAGGAATCTGTATTTTCTTAAGAGTTCTCCAGATGATTCAGCAGCACAGGCAGGTATGAGAACCATCATGCAATCTGCTCAGGACAGTTAAAGGGGGTCATGAAATCTCCTGTGCCTGAGCTCACTCCCTCCCTCTATGTTTTGCTGCCAGAGATCATCAGTCCTGCAATTCTACTAAGCAGACTTTTGTCTGGATTAACAAGTATCCTCATGAAAGGAGTGAGAATTCCAAAGACCAAGTGCTTTTTCAACCAGCTGGACACAGCCTTTAAGCTGCCGTTTACAGAGCCTCTACTGGATGGCAGGCATTATGCCAAATATTGTAGTACAATTTGATCTTCACAACAGTCCAGCAACAAAGGCATTGCTATTTCTATCTTACAAATGAGAAGGTTGGGGTTCAACAACCTGTCTAATAAGGTGGGGCTGGTTACAGCCCTACTCTTATGATAGAGGTGAGGTTGGGCATGAGGGGCAAGAGCCAGCATCTTTGGAGAAAAGCCCCAGCTGGTGACTGGGCATCCTGACTTTTTCAGTCCTTTGTTGTCCCAGCCCCATCCCACTGCAAGCAGGTTCAGCCCATACTGTTCCTAACTGAGTTACCACCTGTTCTCGCACTGTGTTCAGAGATTGTCAAAGCAGGGAACTAAATAGATATTATTGTCTCCCAACCCCAACCCAGCAAAGAGAGAAAACCCATTTGGATACTCTCTTTGCTTGGCTTCTGATTCTTACAGCAAGATATTGCTATTAAGTCCCAGAACTGTTCCTTGCACAGCCCCATCTGGCTCAGAACCTATCTCAGCAGATCACTCCTAGCAACGGTTTCTACCTGGTCTATATCCTTGGACTAGTTGTCTCATCAGCAACTAGCCCAAGGATATCATGTTGCAGCATCATCACAATACTGATGCCCTGTCTCCAACCTTCACAGATCCAGCTGGGCGCCTGATAGAAGGGCCTCCTGGTAGAAGCTGGGCTCTGCCCCCCTGTGCTGCTGCTGCTCCAATAGACTAATAACTTGTGGACTTAATGTCATTGCTTTTTCAGCTTTAAATTTTGTGTTTCCTGGAATTCCTACTGCTGTTCCCTACTCACTGAATATGATTCTCGGGATACCAATCTGGCCTAAGTCAACCCCAGGTTTTTCAAGCTTCTATGATAGTATAGACAGGGCTGTTGACAGGTGAGAGACAATCCTCATTTATTTATTCACACATATGTAGTGAGCTCTTCTTTCTTACGTCTACAGTGCTCAACCAGCGGTCAGCTAGGATCTGGGAATATAATGGTGAATAAAACACTCCCACATCCATGGAACTTAGAGTATAAACTCCCAGAGCGGGTGGCAGGGGTACCTAGTCTCATGGGTCAGGGAAGGTCTCTGGGGAAGTGTATTTAAGCTGGGACATAAAGGATGGTTTCGCCAGACAAATAAGGTGGAAAAGAGGATTCTAGGCACAAAGAAGAGTATGTGTGATGACTGGAAGTAAGATGAGGGGTGACCTACTGAAAAAATTGGAAGAGATTCAGTAGGGCTTGGGTGCTTAGCATGAGTAGTATATTGCTTTTATTAATGCCTGTGTCACATTATGGTGTATCTGGTGGTCTCTCTCTGAAACAGCATATGAGCTCTGTGAAGACCACATCTGTCTTTTTATCTTTATATTCTCAGAAGCCAGCCCAGGAGCTAGCACATTGTTAAGTGCTCAATAAATGCTGCATTGAACTGAGCAGAGCCAGTGGCCTTGGCCTTGACCTTGTCTGGTGCTGATCCTGTTCCCAGCACTCTTGTTCTCAGCTCATGTGCCTGAATGTGCTGGAGTCATAGCAATGCTCTTGCTAACAAGAAGGCAGCAGTATCTGAAATTTGTGTACTACATGAGGAAGTGAGACCACCTCTGAGTATTTCGATGCACCAATAATCCAGATGTTTATAGCTTAAAAGTTTATTGATGCAAAACTCTTAAGAGAAGGTAAGAGTGTCTTGACATTAAAACCCGTCCTCTTTCCTTACCTAGAAAGAACTTTGTACGTCGTCGGTTTCCAAGGTCCTGTTTTTCACAAGTGTAATCAATATCTAATTGTTTTCTCCCAGAAAGACCTGGTATTTTGAGACAAGTCATATTTTTAAGAGTGTCTTGACATTAAAACCCGTCCTCTTTCCTTACCTAGAAAGAACTTTGTATGTCGTCGGTTTCCAAGGTCCTGTTTTTCACAAGTGCAATCAATATCTAATTGTTTTCTCCCAGAAAGACCTGGTATTTTGAGACAAGTCATATTTTTAGGTTAAGAAAACTACATGCTTAATAACTAACTTCTAAAAATCTGTTTTCCTATAAGGTTCTCCTTGGCTTTAGGTGGGTCTAAGGAAATCTGGAGAAAGACCAGGTTTGGTCCATCAGGTTGCCCCATGCTACTCCATCAATGAGGGTCCAGGTCAAGTTTCAGCTCCTTTTACCCTCCCTGGACTCCACATCAGGACACAACACACCACTCTACCCCCATACCCTGTCAGCCCTTCCAGAGAGACAGTATTGGACAGGCATGGTCAGAGCAGCTGAAGCTTTTCACCTGGCACCCAACACAAGCTTCTCTCCTATTATTTCTCCCAGCAGGTGTCCTTTGCCTCAGTCAAATAAACTGCTTATTATCCCACACACTTGCAGTTGGAATCCATAACCCTCCTAACCACCATCTACCATTCTCAACTTGCTAATTGGTACACACAAGGAAAACCCAGCCTACTACTGTTACTAGTACAACTACAGTGTACTGCTACTAGGTCAAGTTTCAGCTCCTTTTACCCTCCCTGGACTCCACATCAGGACACAACACACCACTCTGCCCCCATACCCTGTCAGCCCTTCCAGAGAGACAGTATTGGACAGGCATGGTCAGAGCAGCTGAAGCTTTTCACCTGGCACCCAACACCAGCTTCTCTCCTATTATTTCTCCCAGCAGGTGTCCTTTGCCTCAGTCAAATAAACTGCTTATTATTCCACACACTTGCAGTTGGAATCCATAACCCTCCTAACCACCATCTACCATTCTCAACTTGCTAATTGATACACACAAGGAAAACCCAGCCTACTACTGTTACTAGTACAACTACAGTGTACTGCTACTAGTGCCACCATGACTGTCAGCTGACATTTATCCAGCACTTACCAATATTAACTCATTTCATCTTCACAACAATCTTCTGAGGTAGGTGCACCATCCTTGCTTTAAAGAAGAAGCCTAGGGAACCAGTTCCAAACTTCATGCTCTTAACTATCATGTGATGCTGCTTCTCTACTGAACAATCACAGCAGTACAATGGAAAGAACATGGCCTTGATGTTGGAAATATCCTGGCTTTGACACATTAATTGAGTAATCTTGAGCAGGTTACTCAACTTCTCTAAGCCCCAGTTTCATTATCTATAAAAGAAATGTAATTCCTACCACATAGTAATGAGTCAAGAAGAAGAAAAGCAAAGGATCTTGTCTCTGACTCTTGAGTTGGCCACAGAGATTCATCCCTAAATATCTAGTCTCCGCTTCTTTCTTTTGGACCTTATATGGACCCCCCCTAAGCCTGAAGATCCCTGGAAACCTAAGGCCTCAACTCTCAAAGTTCTCAAAGTTCAAGGTCTTAAAGCTCCCGAAAATCTCTGGAGGACCACCAAAGCCTCAGAACTGCTGCTATTCGAAAGTTCCTGTGCTAGTCTCTGTCCTCCCAGAAGCAGGGGCCAAGATAGGTTTAAACAGGCAAGGAATGCAAGGACTTTATTAAGAGAAATACAGGTAGGAGAGAAAATGGAGAGGGGCTAGGAAGGACTGGAAAGCTGGCAGATCCAGAATCAAAAGTGACCTGAGGTAGGAAGGTTGGGGGAAGCATTGAAGACATTGTGCAGGCTAAGGAAGGTTTGGAAAGGCTGTCAGGGAGTCCCTGAGTCAACATTTCAAAGGACGCTCTGTGTCCCCCAGGAAAGATCTACCTTATTATCCCTGCTCTACTCAGTCCTTAGCTGAGAGCAGCCTGTGGGAGGTGTGTCCTCTCTGCATTGCTGGATTTCAGAATGCAGCAGCTGGGGTCCTGGTCAATTATGTGCAGGGTCCTTCCTATATCTCAGTGAAGAGGTAATAGAAAGAAAAAGGCTGAATCTCTTTATTCCATTACTTGTCCAGCAGCTAGGAAGCTTCTTTTAAAGAAAAGATTGTGGATTATTTGGCTTTATATTTGAGCCATCCCATCTTGAACATTTTAACACTCCATATTCATAGTCTCAGAATTCTAGAATATCAGGGTAAGCATTACATATTTGAATTTTCTCTGCAATATCCCTGTGAAGGGGAGTCATGACGAGAACGAGAGTCAGTTGGTTTCTCTCTTGCTGGTGATGACGAGATGGGGTCCCTGAAGCCCTGGACAAGTGGCCTTGGTTCTGTCCTTCCCTGTGTGCCTCTGCTTCCTCCCCTTCTGAGGGACCAGCCACTGCTGACCATGTGCTGCCTGCGTCACTATCTACCAGCATTACTCAACCTAGCTGTGCCATAGGATTGCCCAAGGAGCTTTTTAGTAATACACATAACACACACCTATTTAATCAGTATCTCTGGAGGTAGGACACAGAACTCCGCATTTTCAAAAAGCTTTCTGGATGATTCTTATGGTCAGCCTGGTGTGAAAACCGTGATGGAGTCCACAAAAACCCCTGTAAAGGAAGACTGTACAGCTGGACATGAATCCCAAACCATATTTTGCTCCTTACCTGGGAACTGCCCTACATCTTAGCAGCCACTATCTTACACCCCACCATGTGCTTCTCACAGTTCAGACTCATTTGTGTCAACACTGACCAGCACACAGGTGTGGACGGGATGGCTCCCTGTGCTCTGACCCTGGCATCTTCAGAAGGAGGTGGTCCAGATGCCTCTCTTGAATGCTTTCAGAGAAATTTCACTAATGGTCCATGCATTCAGAAAATATTTTAGCTTCCCTTAGTAGAAGAACTCCGTCTTGGTCATTATATCAGTAGGATATAAAACTCAGTAGGAACTGACACAAAAATGTGTATTTAATATGCATGGCAAAACTGAGCTCAGCTCCCTGAGATCTGGCAAGTCACTGCAGTTACACAGAACTGTTTTTTGGATCAGATGCCTAACCATGCCTCCTGAAGGTGATTCCCATGGGAGGGTGTGACTGGGTGTGTGACCAACTGTTCGGCCACCCTGTTCATCTAGATTCCTGGAAAGTGCTCAGAAAGGTTAACTGAACAAAGAATAGTGGTTCTTTGTCTTTGGCTGTAGCCTCTGCTAATGTGTCGAGCCTGCTCAATGCCGATATCAACCTGGTATTGCAAATAAAGTAGTAATGTTAAAATTTTACAATTTGCCTGGTATGGTGCTCAGTGCTTTACGTGAATCATCTCAATAAACCCCCCAACAACTCTATGAGAAAGGCACTGTTATTGTCATTTGATGGATGAGGAAGCCCATGTCTAGAGAGGTAATGATCTTACTTAGTGTGGAAGCTAGAAAGTGGAAGAACCATCAAGATCAGAGTTGCGAAGGCTCTTCCTTGTCTCCCACCATCCTTATAAGAGGCTGCTTTAATCTGGACAGCCCACTCACTGTGAATTTCTCCAGGGCCGTTTACTGGGAGCCTTCCTTTCCCAGGCCCTTCATGATCGGGTGGGTCCAGCTCGGTGTCCTCACCAGCACAACACCCCTGGACTCTCAGCCCTGTGCTGCTACCCACCTATCCTCTCCCACCTTCCACCTCCTCTCCTTCCTTCTCAGGTTCCCGGTGCCCCTGCCTCCTCCCTGCCTGGCACCCTTGAGGAGGTGTCAGCTGAGTAAGCTTGGTGGTGACCAAGGCATCACCCACCTCTCTGATTTATTCTCCTCCCGCATCCCTGTGGGCCTGTTTCTCTCCCATGCTTCAGGCATCATCACTTAGTGACAGAGAAGAGAAAAGGTGTACTTTCTCACTGAGTTTAACTTTTTTATTGATCTTCAATTTAGTGACTTTGTGAACTCAGTTTCTTATAACTCTTTCCTGTCCCAACTAATTCATTTACTTGCATTTTCTGTAATATAAAGCACTCATCCTCCCTGCCTCCTCCAACTTTGCACAAGTTCCCTCAGGACCTTCAGGGTCAATGGATAATATAAATATATTGTTTATCTCAAAACTGACCCTCTCCACTGGCACCCAGTTAGAGTCCCCAACCGGGCTGGTACACTCTGATGCTCTCCTGGAAGGGTGAGTCTCTTTCAGTCTGCTTAAGGAGAGATTCTGTCCCATTCACCTGCTTTGAGAGAACATCAGACTGACCTGAATGTCAGCTGCCTCCTTAGGTCAGACTTTAGGGGTGGTCACCTAAAAAGATAAAGAGCCAGCTCTCACAGACGGTGGTGCAGCCTGCCCCTCAGGATTATGACTGGGCTGATAAGGATAAAGTTGGAGGCTGTGGACTCTGCTCTAACTGTTGCCAGTGTTATGCCAAGAGGAATCAATAGCTGTCAACAGGTTTTAGAAACAGAATTATGTGTCTGGGCAGGGGAAGATGACATATTGGGACAGTCAAGGTGCTGACACTCTTCATTGCTGTTCTGCCTTTGATGTGTGATCAGTCAGTCATTCAGTCACGTAGTAAATATTTAGTAGGTGTTTTCTAAGTGCCTGGGGACACTACCATGAAGAAGACATACAGGATCCTGGTCTTAATGGAGCCAAGAGTCAGTGAACACTGATTGACTCTGTGCCTCTCTTGCCTACTGAGAATGATACTGAAAGATGAAAAGCCAAATAACTGGCTTTTCTAAAATGTGTTGAGTATCTGGGAGTCTGCAGATATAGGAAAAACCAAGTCAGTTTCTCTTATTATACCTGCACGACACAGAACACTTTTGACACCAGACGTGTGGGGGTTTTTTCCTGATGCACCAAGTAAGTAATCAGTTCTATAGTGGACACCAGCTGGGTACCTAGTTCAATTCAATTCTGACACTAGCTTCCTGGAGATAGCATTAGACCCCACAGGTTGAGGGCTCGTTCCCACAAGACTGTCCCCACTACAGACGCCAATTGTGAGTAATAGGTTGTCACCTATACTTCT
The DNA here is from genome assembly GCF_000696425.1 of Galeopterus variegatus. Classification (NCBI taxonomy): domain Eukaryota; kingdom Metazoa; phylum Chordata; class Mammalia; order Dermoptera; family Cynocephalidae; genus Galeopterus; species Galeopterus variegatus. The sequence goes on from NW_007727781.1 coordinate 361,491, forward strand.
AACTGATTGGCTATAAATTGGAGTTGTCACTACTCCCTCCTCAGGGAGGGGCTCCTTGGCTGGAGCAGCTCAAAGAACTCAGGGAAATACTTTACTTACATGTATTGGTTTATTTTAAAGGATATTACAAAAGCTACAGATGAGGAGATAGAAGATATGCATAGAGCGAAGCATGTGGAAAGGGGCGTGGGGCTTCCGTGGCCCCTCTGGGTGTGCCACCTTTCAGGAACCTCCACGTGTTCAGCTACATGGAAGCTCCCTGAACCCAGTTCTTTTGGGTTTTTATGGAAGCTTTATTGCATAGACATGACTGACTAAATCACTGGCCATTTGTGATCAAAATCTTCAGCCCCTCTTCCCTTCCTGGAGGTTCAGAGTAGGCTGGAAGTCTCAACCCTCTACTCATGCCTTGGTCTTTCCTGTGACCAGTGCCCATCCTTAACCTACTTAGGAGTGGCCAGTTGTCAGTCAACTCACTAGCATGCAAAAAGACATCACTTTGGAGATTCCAAGGAGAGTCGTGTGTCAGGAAATGAGGATGAAGACCAAATATGTATTTCACAATGTTACAGGAAGATAAACTTTAATTTTGCTCATCAGTTATACCCTCCAATGCCCTCCAGTTTGGGTCAGCACAGTGACAAGGTAGAGACAGGGATGGAGAAGGAGAAGGTGAAGGAGGTAACTAGTAGGGCCTGCTCATGCCAGATGTATTTAAATGTGATTGTTGACATAGCCTCTCCGAGCCATGCCATCCATAGAGTACACTCATCAAGCTAGCTCATTCATTTGTTCAATTATTTGTTTATCAAACATTTACCGTGTGCCTACTATATGCCAGCCACTTTGCTAAGTGCCAGGAGCACAAAGTCAAATAAAACATAAGTCTTGACCTCCAATGAGCTTTTGGTTTAGTAGTTGAGACTGTCACATGAATACACAATTGCGTATACTATAATAAAGGGTGTGCAGGATAGAGTGGGGCACAAGAGGGGGATCGGCCAACTCTACCTGGAGAAGTCAGCATCTCTTGAGCTGCATTGTGAAGGATGGGTATGAGTTCACCTGGCAGACAAGGAGCAATGACAGGGGAAAAGCTAGTGCAAACAGTAAGGACAGGCAAAGAATGCACAAGCGTGTTTGAAAAGCTGGAGTAGAGCATATGAGGTGTGACAGTGTTGGGGGAATAACGGGGACAAGGTAGGTAATGATTCAGAGTGAGAATGGAGAAGTAGGACCATCAGACCATAGGGGCCTAACATGTCATGATAAAGAGTTTAGACTGAATCCTGTAGATCACCTTGAGTCATCAATGTTTCATAGACAATAAAATAACAGTCATATTCGTATTTTATTAATTTTTTATAAATCATAGTGTAGTTTATAAAGTTCACTCTGTTTGTGTCAAGGAGAACAGATTGAATGAAATGGGGGTTAGACTAGAAGGGGGGAAATCATAGAGATGTATTTGCCAATACTCCAGTTATAATTCATAAAAACCCAATTCAAATTAGCTAAGCTAAATAGAGAGAGACAGAGACAGAGACAGACAGAGAGAGAGTCAGTCATATAATAGGGTGCAAAGGCTCCAGGCACAGCTTGATCCAGGAGCTCAAAAAAGGTCATCAGGTGTCTCTCCATCTCTTGGCTCTGCTAGTTTTCTCTTTTCATTATGTGTTACATTCTCTCATACCACAAACAGATTATATTCACATATCAGGAATGATGGTTGCTGGAAACTTCAAGTCTATATCTTTATAGCTCTTGACTCAGAAGTAAAAGAGATCCTCTTTCTTCCAGAATCCTGATATCAGTTTTCATGAAAGCACTCTGATTGGCTCTGCATGAAACATATCCCACTGAGGACAGGGGTGTTGGGCACCATGATTGTCCAAGCCATGGTTATGTACCCACCCCTGTGGTTTGGGGCAGCAGGCACACCTTGACCAGTAGTTTTCTAAGGATAACATGAAGTGGTGGAAGGACAGTTCCCTAAAAGACGAGCTGGTGTAGTTACCAAAAGAAGAAGGAACAGAGAGTGTTTAGGACAGATAAAACTACATCGGCCACAATCGTCTTCATTTCGGTAAAAACTAATGAAGAGTTGGGCTTGTTGGGGAAGAGATAGACTCAATAACTTTTTAAACAACAACTTCTAAAGAGTAATAATGAACCAGATTCGGTGACAGATTAAAAATGGGAAAAAGAAGAGAGAACAGGAGGACTTTTGCAAAATCCTAGGGTCCTCCCTTGGATGATACGTTTGGGTGGTGTATTTAATTGGAATAAGGAAAACTGGAAGAAGGTAAGTATGTTTGAGCCCTTGGGGCAGTGTAGATGCAGATGGTGAGCTCAGTTACCGGTGCTTAAATGGGCTGTGATGGAGGGTTCGGTAAGGACACATAATTTGCTCTGAGGTTGGTCAAGGGTTGGGTAGAAAGGATGGGAGGAGGGAGGTAGTAGCTAAACAAGAGTGGGACCTGGGGGAAACTAAATAGGAGCCTCTTCCTCAGGAGTGACAGCTGTCTCAATCACCAGTCCAGGGGCAAGCTAACCGGAGTGAGCTCAGTTCACTGTCAGTCCCAGTGGACAGCTAAATGCCTGTTGAAAGCACGCACAACTGAAGGATGTTCGGATTCCTCGTGTTTGCATCAGGCTCTGTGTGGAGCAGTTTGCACGCTATGTGTAGCATGCTTGCGTGGCTCCCGTACTCATGTACAATTCCGTTTCTGTGCAAGGACGTTAGGAACCTGTTGGTGCACTGAGGACTAGGAGGGTCCCTTGTGGGTAGGTTGCCTGTCATGGGAAGAGCTGTCCAGGAGAAGGCTGTTTAGAGGCAGTGGTCTCTGGAGAGCAGCCTCATGGCCAGGCTTGTTGGCAGACAATGCGAGGATGGTGGCAGCTCCCTCGGACTTGGGAAAGGCTGATTGGCAGGGCTACAGGAGGCTCCCTGCTGCCGAAACTCTCTCAGCTGGCTGCATGGACTGAGAGAGAGGCAGTGGGGGCTGCCAAGGACATGACATCTCTCATGCTAATTAGGAAGGGAGGTAGTATCCACAGTGCTGCTGATTTATGTTTTTGTGCTGAGCATCAGGCCTTGTCTACGGGTAGGTGAGAACAAGGACCTCTGCTTTGGAATTGCTCCCATAGCTGATGCTCCCAGAGCTCTAGTGTCAGTCTTCCCATCCTCATGCATGTACAGAATGCCCGAGCTCAGCCTCTTCTCATGCTGCCTCTAACAGGGTCACCATCTCCCCTTCCTGGCCCATCCTTATAACCAAAGCAGACAGAGCTGAGATTGGAGCATCCATAGGAGTCAGGGAGAAAAATCATGCCCCTGCTCTCATTAGTTATTTAAACTCGCCCATGACACCAAATTTTCTGACATCTGTGGGCTTCTTTTGGGGAAGAAAGTCCTATTTGTAAGTTATCCTGATGCTCTGTGTGTGTGTGTGTGCACACGAGTGCAGAAGGGTTTGTGCGATCTTGGAAAACTCTCCACAGTACATTTATACATTTTTAAATGAAAAAAGTAAGTTTCAAAACAGTAGACATAGTATTAATCTGGTGTCATGAAATATATTACAAATACATATATGTGTCTGTAGTGATACACACACACACAGAAGAGAAAACTTGGAATAATATACACTAAAATGTTAGTAGTGGTGTTCTCTGTATTATAAGATTCAGGGTGGTTTGTGTCTGTATATATGTTTTAAGTTTTGGCTTCCTTTCTTTATTCTTGTTTCCTAATTTTTCTTTAGTGAATATCTATATTACTTATATAAAATATATAAGTAAAAATAGCATACTAATAATAATAATGAGAAACATAAGACAACAAGAGACTTACAAGAGACAAATGACCTACTATCCTGATGCCTCTTTCAGCACGAGGCCTGGAAAAGAGGGTGGCCCTGAGAGAAATCAGGATGGTGAATCAAGAAGGATCCAGAGGCCACTGCCTCTCAGTGCTACTTGGGCTCTTGTGTACAGCTGCATCTAACACACAAGGAATGCTGAGAGTGTTGGCCCAGCCTGGAGATGTGGCCTCTGAGTCTGTCCATACAGGGAGCCAGAGGAGATAAAGTGACTAAGCTGTTGCAGGATTCGAGGTGGGGGGTGGAGGCAGCGGGGGTGAGGTAAATATAAATGGAACTTTTGCTGACTGTGTTGCCTAACTGGGATTTTTGCAGCTGAATTACCTGTGAACAATATTCACATGACTAGGCTGTGCTACTCTGGTGAAGCCAGTGAGACTCACTCCATTAAAAGAACATTTTTAAAAAAAATTTAGAAAAACCCATCCTGTTTTACCCATCCACCACCCCAACCCCTACTCCAGGATCATAAATCCCACCACAAAATTTGAATTGCTGAGTTTTTTGGAGTCTGACACGGTTGGAAGTGTGAAATGCAGCCATCTGGCAGGCCAGAAAGCAAGTGGTTTTGAAATATTTATTTCCACAAAGCATTAGCTATGATTTTTAACCATGTATTGGGAGTTCTAAGCAGAAGCTCAGCCAGAAGCTCTGGGCTGAGATTCATCTCCCAGGAGTAAGCAGGTAATAGATCTAATGAGAAAAATTAAGGGCTCCCCTAGCCCTTGGTAGGCCCTTTCCTAGTTCTTTGGTAGGAACATTAGTTGAGCAAAGTGTGTGCTGATGCTGAGATTAATAACCCAGGATATTTTCAGAGGCCTCGTGAGTTTAAAAATGTTTTACAGAGCTGGATAATTAAGACTGGGGGAGAAGAGTCCATCTTCATCAGCAGCATGAGTTTCAATTTTGGGCTCCCTGGTAATGCATCTGCAAGGGTCATTACCTTTCATTAATTACACAATAAACAACTCTTCAGCAGAAAAGGGCCACTGGTTATGGCCAGCAGGAGAGGGAAGGCAGTTCAGGCGCCCTTTGGGTGATAGTCACATTCTGGACAATCCTCCCTTTGGCACTTTCTTGCAGAGAAGCTCAGCTCTGAGTGGATCAGCCCCTTTCACTGGACGGATGGCAGATGGATCTCCAGTCCATGTCCAATGGAATCATTGTGCGTTATTCCTCTGTCTACTGTTGTCAGAGAAAATGGGAATAGCAAAGACTGAAAGAACAAAGACTTTGTTTTACATTTCCAGCTGAAGTGGTGAATATTGAATCACTTACATGGGAGATGTTCTTGGGACTTTTCCCGATTATTTTAAGAAGGCAGGCACTTTCTGAAAACGAGCATTATGATTTTGGGTTAATTTTTGAAAGCCATCTGTGATTGATTTACTAGAGTGCTAATATTTTGCTTTCCTCTGTTTTCTCTCCAAAGAATTCTAAACTTCTTCCCTAATTCCCTAATCCTATATACCCAACTCAGCTGTACAGAGGCCAAAGTCACAGACTGTAGGACCCCTGGGTATTTACAGTTTTATGGGAAGGATAATTTATGGGCTGGTGGTTTTCTTCTTAATCCTAATGTTGGGGGTCAGGGGGAGCATCTTCTGTTCAAACAGAATTGCACCTGAGATTTGAGGATTTGTGTTATGGGGTATCTTCTCTACTACATAAAATAAAAACATAGAAGAAAAGAATACTAGGGCTGCAGAGAAGCTAACGAGGTACTGTGTCAAACGTGGCTAATAGCTGCTGGTGAGTACTGAGCCAGACACTATGCTAAGCACTTGTCATGGATGGTCTCATTTAATTCTTAACAGCTCTGTGAGGAAGGTACTATTATGACCACATCACAGATGGGGAAACTGTGGTTTAGAAAGGTTGAGTAACTCTCCTATGTCTTAATATTGATGTAGGGTCAGAATTTGAACCCAGATTATTCTATTCAATAATTTGTGTTCTTACACCCAACACTGTATTCTCTAGAAGGAACTAGGGGGAGGCATTTGGCAATTAACCCATCCTCTTAAGAAATTATCCTCTGAGAAAGAACTGTTTCCTACTTTGAACCTGACTTCTTCCCCAACTCCAGTTATAGGGACCATGTGCCATGGTCTACGTGACCTTTTAATCTCATTGCACTGTGGCTTATTGGTGTTAATAGGAGCCTATTTGCTTAAAGGACTGAGGTGTCTCCTGCCAGAGTACTTATCTTGAGGAAGAGAGCAGCCAGGAGAGGGGCAATTCCACCTACAGGATGATGTCGGTCATTCAGAATTGCCCCCCTACTTCCATATCTAAGTCATATAGAGAACCAGGAAAGAGCTGATTCTGGCCTATTTCCGTGCTTCTCTTGACATTCTTATTTTGTCCATGTGGCTCACTGAGGAGCTTATTAGAGCCTCCTGGTAGAAGATACCTTTAGGGTAGCTTGCCTAGCTAGCTCATTTTCCTTGACACTGCCATTCATAGCCACGGTGACTCCTAGAGTCATGTTGACGCTGGCCACTCCTTGCCTTCCCCAACCCCACTCTACCTAGTGGTGCAGAGATGTGCTCTTGACTAAAACCCCCTCAATCAGAGTCTCTTTCTAGGAAGTGGAAATTGACATGGAGGCAAGGTTAATGTCTGGGCCTGTAACATGTTAACTTGGGAGCTGTTTGTATGAAATAGATTGATGCACCAAGAAAGCTGGTCTTCCTTCAGAGAGAAAAAAATAAACCAGTTGCAGAAACAGGAGCAGAGACAAAGGTGGGCATTCCTGTCTCTGCTTCTGATCTCTTTCCTTTGGTCCTTGGCTCTAGACACATTCTATTTTGTTTTTATAATAAATTCCTTTACTTCTTAAGCCCAGCTTGAGATAGTTACTAAACTTGCAACAGAATTCTAACTTTACTGGGTTTTATGAGTTAGTATATATATGATCTGTTCATTGAAGCCATGGTGTTAGGTCTGTTTCCCTGCAGGTAAATTAATTTTACTCAGTCCTGAAGCACCAGTTTATCTCCTTATCTGTTTTCACAAGGTGGGGGAGAATGTATGGATCAGCACCATGGTGGATAAACAGCTTAAAAGCAAATGTGCTTTTGATAGTGAGCATCTATTTTCTTGGAATATGATTGACAGCACATTATCTGTTTTTCCCCCCCTCTTCATGCAGCCTACAACCCCAAGGATGCTAAGAGAACAAATCTTGTTCACAAAAGCAGTTACTTCTCTTTATGTCCCCAGGAACATGTGAGCCAGGAAGACTGAAAGGCTTTGGAGTCATCACAAATCAAATAGATAGCCTGGGAAGGCTGCGAGGATCTCAGCTACAAAGAGAATGAGCAGGAGTGAGGGTCAGGTGGCTCTGGGGATAAATAACCCAGCTGGAGGGTCAAAAGGACTGAAGTGAGCTGCAAAGTTTTACGGCAGAGATGGGCTGCAGTCTCCACCCTCCTTCCTTCGCACTCCCTGTAGCGATAGCCGTGAGGGCAATATGGCACTTGTATTGGTTTCCTAGGGCTGCCATAACAAAGTACCACAAATTGGCTGGCTTAAGACAACAGAAACTTATTGCCTTACAGTTCTGTAAGCTAGAAGCCCCCAGTCAAGGTGTTGGCAAGGCCATGCTCCCTCTGAAACCTTCCTCGCCTCTTCCTAGCTTCTAGTAGCCCCACATGCCCCTCGCAGGTGCCTAGCTCTGCTCTGCCTTCGTCCTCACCTGCTATTCTTCCTGTTCCTCTTCCCATTGTCTCCCTTCTGTGCGTGTTTCTGTCCGAATTTCCCTCTTCTTATAGGGACACCTGTTATATAGGATTAGAAGCTCACCCTACTCCAATATGACTTCATTTTAACTAATTACATCTGCAACAACCCTATTTCCAAATAAGGTCACATTCTGAGATACTGAGGGTGTGGACTTCAACGTATCTTTATGGGGTGGGGGGCCTAATTCAAACCATAACAGCATCCGTTGGGGGGTTGGCAAATTAGAGCTTGACCTGAAGCATTGTAAATGTCCAAAGGGGCCTGATGCAGTGCGGTATGTTAAGGCAGCTGACCAGTCTCAGCAAACTTGCAAATTGATCAGGCAGCTAGTCTGATGACAATTTTCATGAGGAGTCAAGATTGAGAGTTTATCCTAAAGGAGGAAATAGCCAGACATGTGACCCTGGGAAGAAGTCTTGCTCAAAAGGAAGAGGGGTCATTTTGAGGACAGTGTCTGGTCAATTTCTTAGATTGCCTCCAGGTCCAGCAATTAT
>NW_007727782.1:0-13160 GCF_000696425.1 Galeopterus variegatus
GGAGGGCTATCATGGTCTTTATTCCAAGGACAGTGGGGGCCACTGAGGCTAGAAGCAGGGGACTGACGCTGCAGGTGTTCTCTGAGGCCCTCCTGACCCCTGTGTCAGGTTCCTGAGGGGTCCACACACCGTCAATTTTATGTTACAAATATAAGATGCCTAATCAGTGCACATTATGTCGTACTTGAGTACTGCAGGACAGTCTGGGCAGATGCCCTGTGCCACCCGCTCCACCCGCTCCCCTGGAGTACCCCCCACTCCGCTGTCTCAAGGTGGGCCCTGTGTCTCCCTCCGGCCAGGAGCAGCTGGACACCCTGCACCAGGCCCTCGACGAGAGCAGGAGGCACAGCCAAGGCCTGGCCGAGAAGGGCAGGCTGCTGGAGGAACAGCTCGCCAGCCTGCAGCACCAGTGCCAGCAGGCTGAGGGATCACTGCAGCCCCCACGGCAGGTGAGGGCCCCCCAGGAGGGCAGCGTACGTCATCCCCAGGAGGCGGTGAGTGGGCTTACAGGGAAGAGGCCCTGCATTCCTTTACCTAATCAGCTCCTCAGCATGGCAGGAGGCCTAGGAAGATGCTGCAGACAGGTGTGCAGACCTGCAGTCTGACAAGTACCATTAAATCCCCAGCTGACAGGTAGGGAAACTGAGGCTAGAGGGGGCCACAGAGAGTCAGAGAGCTGGATCTGTCCTCCACAGTAAACACCCCTGTGACAGAGGGGTCCATTGTGGACGCAGTTCGACCTGCACTGTGGCCCAGAGCCAGCCTCAGACGGAACACGTGCTAGCAGAAGCCGGGGCCCTGGCTCCCTGTCTCCCTGGCCAATGCACGGGGTCCTTGGGCGCAGGGGCGGGGGTGTTGGCCACATGGCAAGCGGGAGGCGGCCGGGGCGCGGTGCGCCCTGCGGGAGCAGACAACAACACTGCACACAGCGACACTGCACACCGAGTGGCCCGGCTGCGGGGGGAGCTCGCGGCAGTGCGTTCGCGGCAGTGCGCACGCGCCTCACCCAAGTATGCAGCTGTGGCCTGCAGGGAGGGGACAGGGACCAAGGGGACAGGGAGTTCCCGGCGAGGGTCCAGACCGGGCAGCTAGGGGGAGGCGCTTGACTCAGGGTACTTCTGCATCTGCACCTGCTGCTGGGATGACACCAAGGTCAGTGTCAGCCCCAAGTAGTATGTCCCTGCGTGCCCTACCTTGGCTCTCCTTGGAGAGGCACCGGGGTCACGGTAAATCCTCCAGCTTTGCCACCAGCATCTTAGCCCCGGTAGTATGGAGCTGTGTGGCTGGGCACGCCATCTGCCTTTGGAGCCCCAGACTGCCCGGCTCATGGTGGGAGCGGCCCCTGCCTCAGAGGGTGCCTTGTGGGTGGGGCAACAGGTGAAGTAGGTGGGACCAGCCCACGTAGGTGCTGGACAAAACTGGCTTCATGGGCTGCTCCCATCTTGAAGGTCACGGGGACAGTAAACACTGAGCCCTGGGGAGGGGCCAGGCAGACAGGGTCAGCCCACACAACGAGACCAGGAAAACCTCGTGCTCGAGGAGTGAAGTCCAGTCACCCAGTCCTGGCACCCCAGCTAACCTCTCAGCACGGGTCGGGGTGCCACCCAAAGAGGTCGGCAAATGCAGACAACTCTGCCCAGGTGTGGGGCAGGGCAGCGGGAGGGCAGGCCAGAGACGTGCAGGAAGAACGGGACCGAGGCTGAGGGCCAGACCCATCCCTGGGGTCCCGCTGGCCAGTGATGCTGGCAGCTAAACTCTGTCCCCAGGTGTGAGTGGACCCAGTCCCCACGTACGAAACCAATCAAACAGAGCCATTTGGGTTGAAATCTGGGGTGGGGTTTGGCCCAGTTTGACTGACAGGGAAACTGAGGCCTAGAGAGAGGAATGGAACCAGGAGGAACTTCCTAGGGCCCCAACCCCAGTCATCACTCCTCGGGCCCCTCCAGTGGCACCTGCTGTGCACAGGCCCCACCCCCACATCACCCGAGAGGGTCTCTGTTCTCCACACTAGCCCCCACCCAGGCACCCACACTTGTGGTCTCGCCACCCACGCAGAAAGGGGTGGGCACAGGCAGGCGTCCCCACGTGACAGGCGAGGGCTGAGTAGGCAGGCGGTCCCAGCTGCATGGTCCCAGCCGTGCGGTGGCCTCACGCTGACCCCTTTCTCTTGGTTGTCCTCGGCACCGGGTCTCCACCACCCATGCGACTGTGCTCCTCCCTGATAGACAGAGACGATGGCCATGCAGGGCAGGCGTGCTGGACGCCGCTGTTTCCACAGTATGGGTCATTTAAATGATCCCATGGTGCCACCCAGATCCCGAGAGGAGACAGCGTGTGGCTCACAGACTGGCGTGGGCAACAAAGGCCCGGGCCCCACCTGTGGATCCAGAGTATAAGGTGGGGTGGGCCCCGTGGTCCGAGGCCAGAGTCCCCACAGGCGCTATGCCCGCCTCCCTTTCTAGGGGGGCCGCCCCCTGCTCAGCACCCCAGGCCCATTGCCCACTGTCCAGGTCTCCTCAAGGGAGCCCGACCCCCACCCCTCCTGGCTACCTGTCCTGACACCCTGCCACACAGTCACAGAGCAGCCGCTGAGGTCATAGGCCTGGAAAGCCAGGCCCAGGGTCCGGCCAGCGCCAGGCCTCCCGCCCTGTCTCTGCGCCCTGGCGGTCCCTGTGTCTGTCCTCAGAAGCCTTCTTCCCTCTCTCCCAGAGGCGGATGGGTCGTGGGAGGGACAGAAAGGTCCCATGTCCTTGAACCTTCTGTCCATAGAGCCTGGTGGACAGTCCCTTGTCCCTCCACCACCCATGCTGCCAAGGCACTGCAGGAACAGGGAGGGGCACCTGGGGCAGCCCACCCAGGCTAGCCCCAGCAGCTCAGGCTGAGCCAGGCCGCGGGCCCCCTTCAGAGGTGGGCAGGGGGCCCCAAAGCAGGACAAAGGGGATGGGCCCATGGGACAGGGCGGTGGGAGGGCAGGACAGCATTTGCGTCCTGGGCACCTGACCCCATAGGGCTCGGTGTCCCCACCTACAAAGTGGGAAAGGCAGGTGTACTCGTGGTGGAGGTACTGGGGGCCTCAGGCATGAACCCCCCAACAGGGCGGCCATTCCCAAGGCCTCGCTACTGCCTGCACGGGCCCCACAGCCCAGCCTGCCGAGGCTGGCAGGCCAGGACAGTCACGAAAGCCGCTGGCCTCCTTGTCCCCGGGGCCACCTGCCCTCCCAGGGAGGCGGTCAGCCCTGGGGTAAAGCCACCAGGACCCTGCGCTCTCCCTGAGGGCGGGTGCAGCCCCGAGCTGTGGGCACCGCCCAGAGGCAGCAGAGCCAGCCGTGGGCACGGCCCGCCGCGGTCCTGGAGCCCGGGTGGGGGAGGGAAGGAGCAGCTAATGAGTTCCAGGAGGTCAGCTGTGAGGGGCCCACAGACCATAAACCCTTTATTGGTGTCTCAGGAGGGGAAACCCGGATGTGGCCGTTTGTTTATTCTGGATCTCACTTCTCTCTCCTCTTTATAACGTGCACTTCCAGGACTGTAACTGGAGTTTTAAAGAAACAGGGCTTCCTTTTTCAGCGCAGGGGGACTCTGTTTTTCTCAGTCCTGCAGAATAAAAGAATCCTTATTTCTGTAAAGCTCTGACCCTGACCCCGTAATTACACCCACACGAACCATCCACCGTAGCTCAGGCCCTGAGACACCAGGCCCACTCCAGCCTAGGCCAAGGGGGCACTGACCTGAGACTGCCAGGCCTGGTGGGCACTCCAAGGTCACTGCCCCCTACCCAGAACGTGGACATGGCCCCAGCAGGCAGAACCCACAGGGCCAGGCACAGCAGGGATTGCAGAGGTGGCCGTGGAGGTTTGGTTCCAGCCCTGCCTCTCTGAGGCCAGGGCCTTGGGGAAGGGGACATCATGGGATCCCGTCCATGGTGCACACCCGTGAGGCATGCCCCAGGCAACCCAGGGTCCCCAGCAGCAGACTCTCAAGCCGACGGACGATGCTCCTGTTCTAGTGCTGCTCTCTCAGAGAGAGAATTCTTAGATTCAGTTCCTTCCTCCGGAGGAACAGCCACAAGCGGACCCTGACAATGTTTGTTTCCTGGTGACCTTCCCTGATATTTAACCTGCAGCTCATTCCTCCTGCCCTGGGCCCATTGTGCTGGAGATGGGTGACTAAGGGGGGGGCTCTGCTAGGGCAGCTGCAGCCTGTGAGGTGGACAGACGTTGGGGACAGTGATGTCAATGCCGCAGTCTTGTTGGGACTGAGTCAGCGAGTGTGCCCAGCTTGCAGGGCTGGTGCCTCTACGAGCTCAGCAGACCCTGAGTGCAGAAGGCAGGCATGGGGGTGGGGATGGGGCTGGGGATGGCGGCTCATAAGGCCTGGAGGAGCTGGGAGGGGCCCTGTAGGGTAGGTCCTGGGATGCCACCCTAGGAGATGTAGAGTCCTCTGCCGAGGATATCGATGGGGACCTCTGCTGGTCTGAAGCAGGACGGGGACATGGCCTGTGCTCCTCCTTCAGCTGTCACTCTAACTGCAGAGTCCAATGGACCTAGGTGGGGCCAGGTGTTCTGGCCCAGGGCAGTGCCCACCCTGGCCTCACTGCTTTCAGGGGGTTCAGAGCCCTTCCCAGATGCACCCCCATGCTCCCCAGAGGGAAGGCTGGCCTGACCTAACACCTCTGCCGGAAGCCACAAGTTCTGCCCCCTAGGCTCTCTGCAGGCAAAGCAGGAGATGCTGAGGAGGGAGGGGTGTAGTGAGGCTCGGGGCTGAGAACGAGCAGCTGGACCAGCTCCTGAGCAGCCCCTGAAGCAGAGCCAGCAGCTGCAGCTCAGCTGGACCGGTGGAGCTCCATGAACCCCAGCCTCGGGGGTAGCCCGGGGTGGGCTCCAGATGGGAATGGGTCCCACAGAGTGTGCCAGTGTGCCTCTGTCTCATATGCATGCATGCACACGCATGTGTACGCACACACAGAAAGGGCAGCTGGACCCACTTCTACATGTATGGATGCAGGGACGAAGGCCAGACAGCGATGGGGTCCACTCAGGGTCACACCAAGGTCTCGGGCAAAGCTGGAACCAGGACCAGGGCTTCTTGGGCCTCACCTGGCATTCCATCCAGGGCCCCTGCCTCACCTAAGACTTTGAAGTCCTCATGGAAGTGGTTGGGGGCCTCGTGAGCGTGGCCTGGGCCAGAAGAGGGGGGCCAGACAGGGCTAATGGGCATAGCCAAGGCTGCCGCCCATGTGGGAGGTGGGGTCCCCTGAGGGCCAGGGGCCTGACACCCATGGAAGGGTCCTCAGAGGCTTCAGTCTCTTTTTCCACCATTGTACAACCCCCCCATCCCCACACAAGGAGCTGGCAAGGGGGTATAGGCAAGAACCACCCTCCAATGTCCTGGGAACCCCAGCCTGGCCCAGGGGAAGCTGGACGCCATTAGAACAGATTTCAGGTCCTTCCAGGAGGCCTGCAGCTTGGGCTGTGGCCCAGCCAAAGCCCCGAGCCGGCTGCTTGAACCCAGGCCCATGGGTTGAATGTGCGCTAAGCCCCAGGTCTGCCCCCCAGTCCCAGGCCAGGGCTAGCACCCAGCAGAGGGCAGTGGGACCCATAGAGGAACAGCAGTCCTCGGGTAGGGCAGGACACCCCCTGGCACTCCCGTTCCAGGACCCTGCAGCCCTCGCGTGAGCAGCTGGCAGGGAGGTGCCTGAGTTCTCGTTCCAGGCCCAGACAGTGCAGCTGCAGCAGGCCCACGCCCAGCGGCTCCGGGAGCTGGCTGCCCGCACCAGCAGGACCTGGCTGTGGAGGCCGAGTAGCTGCAGGGGGCGCAGCTTCAGGCTACGCAGGCCCTGGAGTCCCACGAGCAGACCCACCAGCAGCGGGCAGGGTGCTGGAGGAGCAGGTGGGGGCGGGGACGTGTGGGTCTGCATGCCCACAGCAGCCCCCTGCAGGGGTGATTGCCCGGCCTCGGCTGCAGTCCTCCAGTTCCAGGCACTCTCCACACTTCTGCCCCGCCTGGGCACACAGCCGTGGTTTATCCAACACCTCCCTGACAGGTGGAGCATGGATTCTGGGACAGGTCACCATGCTCTCTGTGCCTCCATTGCCCCATCTGTAAAGTGGGGTGGTGAGGACAGTTCCTGCCAGAGGTCGCCACAAGACTGAAAGGTCACTGCACAAAGTGCTGAGACAGTGCCTGGCACACACGCTTGCAGCAGAGGTGCCCCTGCACCTGCCCTTCAGAGTCACAGAGGGAGACCAGTGGCACATGCAGGGATGAGGCGGGCACACCATGTGGTGAGGAAGCACAGGAGAGTCTCAGCGTGCCTGAGCAGCACACACCTGCGCACACCCACGCCCGCACACCCCTGTGCCCGCACACGCCTACGCCCGCACATGCCTGCACCTGGGACAGGGCCTTACAGCCAGCTGGTCAAATCCCACATGTTACAGATGAGGAAACTGAGGCACAGAGAGGTGCAGTGACTGCCTGGTGTCATCCCCAAGTTAGTGTTCTGCCCCGCCAAGCCACATTTGCTAAATTGATAAGAAAAGGAACATCTGTTTCCCTGTCATTCTGAGAGCTTTCCCGGCCTGAATAGAAGGGGGTCTGTCCACTATGGGTGTGTGATTGTCTCGGTCCCTTGGACCCCACAGTTGGGTGTTCATGACAAGAGGTGGGACTCTGCATCTCCTGGCTGCCAGCGAGTCTGTCTGTCCATCTGCCTGATGTTTCTCTCCCACACATGCCACCTCTCCTTGAGAGCTGTGGAGTGCCAGCCCTTCCTGCCACAGACTTCTCCAGGCCTCTGTGCCTGGTGGCCCTGGCCAGGACCCGGCCCACCCCTCTGAGCCCCTGTCCTGTCTGCAGGTGGCCAGCCTAAAGGAGCAGCTGGACCAGGAGGTGCAGCGGCAGCAATGAGGGCCCAGACAGCTGGGGCACCACTGCCGGGAACACTGATGCCTTGTGCTCTGCATGAGAGGAGCCAAGCTCAACCAGGGTGGGCGTGACACGGGCAGAGGGTGCAGGCAGCAACTCCCCGGCCCAGCCCTCATTCCCAGGGGTCCTACGGCAGCGGGCACCCTCTGATGCTTCTGCCTGCAGAGCTCCTGCAGTCCTCGGGGACCTCGGCCTCCGGTTGGCGCTGACCACGCTGCGGGCACTCCTGTTCGACACCCCCTGCCCCAGCGCCTCCCCACAGCCCGCACAGGGCCTGGCACTCAGCCTCCACCTCAGACACACTGATCTGGCCAGACCCCCACAGCCAGGCCCTGTCAGGCCAGCATTCTCGGCCACAGGCTGCATTCTGTGCCCTCAGCTCTGTAAACACGGGAAAACACGTGGAAAACATTTCCACCAACTGGAGCCAAAAACATAATGTCCTGCAAGGCCAGCCACCACATCCCCACGTCCAGAGGCTGCAGAACCTTCCGGATCCAGGAACTGCAGGCCCGACACGGTGGCAGGTGGCTGGAAATGACTCAGATGCAAGTCCCCGTGACTCACCAGCCATGAGAGGCACTGGAGTGTAAAATTTAAAGTTGTTCCAGAGCCTCCTGCTTTCCCAGCCTGTGAAGGCCGGGAAAATCCCCGTGGGAATCAGCCCCGGTTGCTGCGGAGACCAGGGCAGACATCTTGGGCTCACCTGGTAGCATTTGTCCTCGTTTCCCCATTGGCATTGGCCACAGTGGTTTGTTTTCCTCTCCAAATGGCCCCTTTTGTTTTGTAAGTAGCACATTGATGATACCTGCGAGGCACCAGCCAGCCCAGCAGATGCCCGCGTGCACCACGGTGGCTGGCTTGGGGCTTCTTCTCACCCTCCAGGACCCTGGCGTGGGGCTGAAAGCGCCAAAAACTCATGGAGCCCCCCCCCCTACTCGTCACTGTAAGCCACGGCCCACACGTGTGACAGCCGTCGCCTATTTCAAGATTAGTCTGGGACTCAAAATCGGCCGTCCCACCAGGCCTCGTTTTCTGGCTGAGTGTAGTGCTGGAGTCGCCATGTGGTGCAGGTTGCAGAATCCACAGCCAGAAAGAGGTGGCCACAGACTCTGTTTTGCCTCTCAGCTCTGCCTGGCTGTTGCTGGCTGTGTTGAGAAGGATTCTGAAGCTCAGCCCAGTTCTGAGGGGAAGAGCACGGTGACCTAGCAGCAATGGCCACTCTGGGCAAAGGAAGAGTTGGTGGTGGCACAGATGCCCTGACAGTTGCCCACTGGCAATGGCCCGTTAAGGGCAAACAGCAAACCCACGGAGACTAGCAGGCAGGCCCGCTGGGAGAGGTTCTGCAGGACAGGGAAGGGCAGGCCATGGAGGGACAGCACGTGGTGCTCAGGGCCTGTAATGGACGTGTCCTTTCCCTTCCTCCTCTCCCTGCTCAGCAGTTTCCTTGTGGGGGACCCTCCATTCCACACCCAGCAGAAAGGCCTGAGGGAGGGCAGGGAGGAAGGACCCAGAAGGTAGAGCTGCCCACGTGGGTCAGGAAACAGGGCATCAGCCCAGCCAGCACCCCGTGCGGGGCCAGTGTGTGTCCTCCAGCTGCCACACCAATGCCGTCCTCTTTGCATCCCTCTAGTGCCCGTTGGTGCCACCTGTGGGACTGATGCCCTGGCACAGGGCAGGCACCAAGCAGATGCACAGGGTGAGCGTGAACGTGCTTCAGTTGGGAGGGTACGAGGTGGTCTCTCGGTGTTAAAATGAAAGCCACCCGTAATTGACCAACCTGCTCACGGGCGATTTCACGATCCTCCTACCTTGGCTGCCCATGGGGGACATTCGGAGTGCTGGGGGGGTCTCTGAGGTTTCTGCTTTTTAACAAATCATTGAATCAGTGTAAGAAATATTGTTTTTACTTATTCAACATACAGGCGAAGATCTAGGAAAAGAGGATTTTTCTAACGGGAATAAACTGGCATTTTCTTAAACATTTCCAGCGCTGAGTGTGTGGGCCTCTGTGTGCATTAGAGTTTGACAACTACTGAGACCCCTTGTGCCTGCGGACTCGTCCTCACACCAGCCCTCTGAGCACCTGGTTTGCAGGTGAGGAGAAGGCCTTGCTCCTGGACCAGGGCTGCACAGCTCATCAGCAGGAGGTGGGGTCTTGCAAACTCCACAGCTCAGGCCACAGCTCACCCTGCAGTGGCCCCACCCCACCCCCATCTGCCCAACAGGTCAATGGGCGCAGAGTCGTGTTAAGTGAGGTCAGAGTTGTGCCAGCTGGCCCGGGCGTGGGGAAGCCGAGTGCCCCCCGGGGCTGGAGCCCAACCTGCCCCCTCTGTGGAGGTGAGGCCCAGGGAGGAAGGATCTGGACTGGGGGCCAGTTCGGGTGGGCAGGGAGGGTGAAGAGGACTGGACTCCTGCTCCATGCCCTCCCCAGACTCCAAGGGGAAAGGACTGTGGGATGGCCCCACAGTGACCTGCCTCCTGCCTGGCCCTGCTCCCTGGAATTCAGGAGAAGGCACACAACTTTCTCCCACTCTCGCCCAACTTGGAGACCCCTGCCCGTTAGAGGCCCAGCCGGCCTCGGATAGGGGCACCAGCTCTGCCAGTCACCAGCTGTGCAATCCCGGGCAGGCTCTCTAGACTTCAGCTTTCTTGTCTATAGAGGGGGGTACCCAGCCCCAGAGAGGCATGGTGAGCCCTGCATGGGCCATCGCCAGCACTGTCACCCTGCAGCTGTTGCGGCTCTGGGACCGCCGTGTTGGTCTCCCTGTGCCATCCTCAGCCTGTGGAGTAGCCTCAGCCACAGTCTGACAGAGATGGACGAGGCTGCCTGCAGGAGGCAAGTCTCTCGTCACCGCAAGGGCAGCAAGAGCCCTTGGCCCTCCTGTCGTCGCATTTCCAGCGCCTCCCCACTTTCTCTAAATAAAGCAGTGCACATCCTGGGAAGTAAGTGTTGAGCCCATTCTGATCATTTCCCTAAGATCAGCAGGAGAAGTCCCCTCAAGGGTGTGCACGGGCTCCATGTGCATCAAGGGAAGGTGACAGGAGGGCTGTAAGCCCCTCCCCTCTTTGCCTCAGTGGGCCAGCTGCACCAGGGCCCCATCCGGCCTCACAGGACAGTGACCAGGTGGGCTGGGCCAGCGGTGTGCCTCTGCAGGAGCCAAACCCTCCCTGCCCTCTGGTCCCTGTTCCTCCCAGCCCTCACCCCGGAGCGGTGCAGGTTTACCTGGACCGGGACTTCTGGTTGTGCCCACATGGTGGGACCAGCTGCTCTGGGGGGACCAGTACTCCACCAGCCACTTCTGGGTGGGAAGGAAGGCTGGGGGTGGGGTGCGGCCAGCCAGCCCCTGCCCCTGGCCTGTGGAGACCGGCTGACCAGGCCCAGCCCGACCAGGTGTGGGGTGGGGAGGGCCTGAGTGGAGCCCACGTCCTGGGGCATCCCGGGGACGGCTCCCTCCCGGGGCTCCCCCACCTAAACTGCACACACACACACACAAGCCCTAAATTAAAATGTCCCAGGCCTGTCAGGGAGGCTCGGGTTTCTTGGCCACAGAACATGAGCCTGCTTGATAAAACAATTTTGGTTTTGATAAATGTGGATTTTCTGTGGCAGAGACAAAGGCGCCCTTGAGTCCGGAGGGGAACCTAAAACAGCACATTGCTGAAAAGTATTTCCTGATAATATTTTTAGCACCTGAAAAAAAACATTTTTTTTCTTTTTGCCTGTGGAGTTGTGTGTGTGTTTTTTTTAATGAAATGTAATGCCCAGCAGCAGCGAGGCCTCGTGTTAACCCCCAGTTTCCCAGGTCCCACTGAACATGGGCACGGGTGCGGGCCCTGAAGGGTGAGCCAGGCATGTCTGTGGGCCAGGCCTCTGTGGGGGCTGCAACCTGAGGGTCTGGCCCGCTGCTGGCCCCAGCCCAGACCCACGAATGCAGCTCCCTGGGATGGGGCTTAGGCATGGACCAGCACACCGCCACGCCTGGACAGTCCTTCACTCAGCCATCTACTGAGCAGCGCTGTGTGTCCAGGGGCATGCCGGGCCCTGGGGCAGCCCTGCCCCCAAGATGCCCCCGGATAGACCCAAGCCCAGCCCAGAGATGGGTCTTTTCCAGGGTCCCCTGGGGCATGTGTGTAGGAGAAGGTTAACAGTGCTGAGGAGGGCAGCCTGCTTGGGGAGGCAGGAGGTGGGCTAGCTCCAGGAGGGGTCAGAGGGCAGGCCCTGAGCCCCTCGGTGGTACTCTGTGGGCAGGAAGGCATGTGCCACATGCCCCAGCCTAGGGCTCTCCAGCAGGGAAGTCCTGCTCCAGGGGCTGGTGCTGCTGCTGCCCTTCCCCCACAGGGAAGGAACAAGCAGAGGGTAGAGGGTTGCCAGACTGTCACAGGCAAAAAGACAAATTGGAAAGTGTGTCCTCCAGGGTGTCCCTGCAGTGCTGAGCCTCCTGGTGGCTCTGTTTTCAAGGCTGCCCTGTAGGGGCCTTGTCCTGACCCCTCCCCAGCCTTTGCCAGTGAGGTGCAGGGAGCGGGCCATGCCCAAGCAGCCGAGGCTGCCGCGCCCCTCCTTGTACCACTGCCCCCACCTGTCGGCACCGGGCCTGACTCTGAGCTTCACGACCCCTCTCCCATTGGCAGCCGAGCCAGCTGGGTGTGAGGAAGGGTTAGGGCAAATCCCCGAGTGTGTGTGAATGAGCGAGTGTGCAGGTGCACATGTATGTGAGGAGAGGGGTCATGGTCCTTCCTGCCCATGTTCCCACTGAGAGCTGCTGTGAAGTCAGGATTCTACACTCACACATCATCTCTGGCTTTTTCCCCTCTAAAAATGGGAAGCCTTGACTTTTCTAGTCCTTAATTTCTTGGATCTATGGTTGTGCCACTGTCCTGGGGGTCCCAGAGCCATGAGCCTGGTCCCAGGGCTGACCCTCCCAAAGCTGACTGTGGGACAGAGCCCTTCACCTCCTCAGCCTCAGTTTACCCCTCTGCAAAACAGTTTCACTATATCAAGCAGGGTGGGATTAGGCCAAGGTGCAAAGTTTAAGGAGGTGCACACTTTCAGGGTTGCGCCAGTGCAGGGTCTGCCCCCAACAGTGTGCGCCTCCTTAAATACTGTGCCTGGCCCTGATACCAAATCTAAAGGGTCGTGAACATCAGAGTGAAAACTCCAAGCACAGGAGCTGTGTAAACCAGTAACCCCCAGCATCACACTCACATGTAGAACCCTGCCACTGTTCCTTAAAAATAATATTTAATGTTCCTTGCTCATTGGAGACATTTTTAGAAAATACAGAAAAACACAAAGCCTAAGACATAAAACCACCAGAACCTCTGTGGTAGCTGCTGTTACTATCCCGGCCTTTTCCGCTTGCCTTTGAGGGTGCACTCTTGTCTTTGGGGACCCCAGGCTTTGCTCACAGTCACACATCACCCAACACAAGGATCTGACAGCAGAGGGGACGGTCGGGCAACTGAGGCCCCGGGAGGGTCCCCTGAGGAAAGACAGTCTCAGAGCGATGCTCAAGCTGAGCCGTCCAAGCAGCAGTGGAAGGGCTTGGATGGCCACAGGATGGGGACACTGAATCTGAATTGCGGGCCCCCGGGGTCCTGCCCCCTCCAGCCTGGCCCAGTGGCTTCTCTCCGCTTGCCCCCAGGGCCTGAGTGGACCAGCCTTCCCCCAGGGAGGGTCTGTTTCTGCCAGGAGACTGCCCATCTTCTTGCTGTGATGTCCCTTGTGTCCCTGAACCCATCAGAACCCCCACCCCAGTAATCTCCCCTGATGTGGTTGTGCAGCACGGAAACACTTTGCTGAATGCCTTGAAGCTCCCAGCTCAGGCTTCGTCCTCACAGAAAGCCCAGCAGGGAGGGGACTCCCGGGACAGGGCTGTCCCTGGCCGCATGAAGCGGTGTCCCCGGCCACAGGGCTGGGGTGGGGGCAGCACGGGACTGGCTTCTGGCCACTTCCAGAAGGGTTTATCCAGGCGCTGCTCGGCCAGGGTGGCCCCCGACTGACGACATTCTGTCAATGCAGTGACCGGGTCCCCTCTCTGGGCAGGTAGCAGAGAGGCCACCCGGGAAAGCCTGCTCCCAGAACAACGTCTGGGGCAGACCTTAGGGAAACGGGTTTGTCCCACAACTGCTCTGTGGCCCGGGCGCCTCCCCAGAGCCGCCCCGGGCTGGCTGCCGGGCTCCCGCGGAGGAGGAGGACGGCCCCGGCCCAGGACGCGGAACCGCGAGCCCCCCCG
>NW_007727782.1:14418-15237 GCF_000696425.1 Galeopterus variegatus
AGTGCGGTGGGGAGCCTGGCCCTGCCCCGGTTCTGTCACGTGCTCCCTGGGGCCTCAGTTTCCCCAGTGTGGCCCGAGCCCCGCCTCCAGCCGCTTAGGCTCCGCCCCCAGACGACCTGCCCAGGTGCTCAGGGAAGGGCCTGCTTCTCTGCACACCCCCACTGGGCAGGGCTGGCAGCTGGGGGTCGTGCTGAGGGGCTCGACGGGCTTGTCTTCCCTGACCCTTGTCCCCCGTCCCCTTCCATCCTGAGTCTGGGAGCGGACACTCAGGCTCAGACCTCGAAATGCCACTCCCAGAGGGAGTTTATGGGCCAGGGACTCAGGACAGCAAGAGCAGCTCCTCTGAAGGACAGGGCCTGAGTGCCAGTTGCATCTCCACGGCTCCCAGGGTGTGACCCTGGGCCAGTCATTGTGAGCTGTTCGGGGAATGAAATGTTGCACCTGGCACCCTGTCATCTCCTAAGTCACCCCAAATCGTGTCTAGAAAACCACTGGGCCGCCTGATGTACAGTAGTTACCTCCAACACCACCACCCCAACCACGACCTCTGCCACGTCCAACACCCCCACCCGCCTTTATCGTCACTCCACAACAATCCCGTCATTAGTGCCACCACCTCCACCATCAGTGCACCATCCCCTGCACGGCCAGCTCTGCCTGCAGCACTCCCGCCCCCTCCGCCAGCACTGCCTCCAGCACCATCCACATCTCTTGCACTGTCGGCATCATCCTCATCTGCTACTGTCCACGTGGCCTCGCCACCATCATGACCTCCAATGTCCCTTCCACCATCACAGCTGCCAACACCATTCACACTGT
>NW_007727782.1:15589-21293 GCF_000696425.1 Galeopterus variegatus
ATCCCCTGCACGGCCAGCTCTGCCTGCAGCACTCCCGCCCCCTCCGCCAGCACTGCCTCCACCACCATCCACATCTCTTGCACTGTCGGCATCATCCTCATCTGCTACTGTCCACGTGGCCTCACCACCATCATGACCTCCAATGTCCCTTCCACCATCACAGCTGCCAACACCATTCACACTGTCCACCTCGACATCCATGTCCCAGCCCGGCACCTGCACTTCCCGTGCCCACTCAGGGAGGCCTCCCCACTGTGGTGGCAGCATTTGGTGGTGTGTGATACTGGTGGTGGGGGAAGCCAGCCTTTGTAGATGCCACTCCACTGGAGGTCCCTCTGGGCCAGGACACGGACATGGGCAGGACTCACTTGTGAAGTGCGAGGTGGGAGGCAGAGGCACGCCCAGGGTCTGCCTGAGCTGGAGGAGGCCTGTGCAGCCCGGAGTGAGACCGCGCTGGCGCGACCTGCCTGAAAGAGCTGTTGGAGGTCGCTTAAGCATCTAGGCCTGGCTCAGCTTTCCCACTGAGAGTCACGGGTGCAGATATTATTGAAGTGGGTGACCCTCTTCACAGCCTCATCAAAAACGTCTGTCCGGGCCGGCCTGGTGGCGCACTGGAGAGTGCAGTGCTTGGGAGCGCTCCGGCGCTCCGGCTGAGGGTTCGGATCCCATGTGGAGACCGGTTCCCGCTCGGTAAGAACTTTTTCCTGAAACAAAGGGATTATTTGGAAAACACTTGCCGATGTGGACATAGTACATGCAGCATCCTTCCCCTTTCTGTTAGCCTAGTGGGGAAGAAAATGGAATTCCTGAGGGAGCGATGTCCAGGACACCTTGCGGGAGGTAACCAAGGCCCTGCAGCCGAAGCGGGAGAAGGCAGGGGCGGTGGCAGGGCAATGAAGCCAGAGGAGGGGAGGGAGGCGTGCATTCCAGAGCAAGGTGACTTCGTCTGTTTCTGTCACTTATGGCGGAACACCTGACCCTGGATAAGGCGCAAAGAAACAAAATCTCTTGCTTACAGTTCGGAGGCTGGAAGAACCCCATCCAAGGGATGCATCTGGTGAGGGTCTTCTTGGTGGTGACTCTACAGAAACGCAAGGTGTCACATGGCAAGAATGGCAAGGGCTCTCTCTTGTGCTCCTTATAAAGCCACGAGTCCACACCCATAATAACTCATTACTATATGAGTGGATTAATCTGTTCATAGGGAAACAGTCCTCATGATCCAATCGCCTCTCAAAGTCTTCACCTTTAAATGTCGTAATTGGATTTGCCACCCTCTTAACACATTTACAGTGGGGGTCAAGTTTCCAACATATGAACTTTTGGGGGACATATTGGACCCATAGCACAAGGGGACATGACTGGGTGCCAGGCTGAGCGCCACCCTCTTAACACATTTACAGTGGGGGTCAAGTTTCCAACATATGAACTTTTGGGGGACATGTTGGACCCATAGCACAAGGGGACATGACTGGGTGCCAGGCTGAGCGCGCACTTCTCTGGATCTGCTGGTTCGGCTCTGTCCAGCTCCATATGGTCAACAGGAATGCAGTGTCTGCCGGCTCTGAGCCCAGGCTCCTGTGTCAGGCTGCGTGAGGACCCTCCAGAAGCCAGTCCCTCCTGCTCTGGCCTCCCCTGCTCTCCCCACCCCCAGCCCATTGCTTGGCCAAGAGTAGGCTTATTGCATGCATGAATGAATGCATGTGTCATCCCTCTGACACTGCCCACAAGTGACAGTGGAAATCAGACGTGCCCCTGCACAAAATCGGTGCTTCTCAGGTCTCCATCAGGAACAGCTCACAGCCAGGCCCTGGCAAGGCTCAGCTCTGCCGTGCATGGGGTGGCTCCCTCTCTAGAAGGGACCCATCCTCTTGCTTCTTTCTTGTGTCATAGTAGCTGTACACAGCGAGTCAAAGGCTCTGAAAATTGCTAAGGTTCTAAACACAAACAGAGATCATGCTGCTGATGGTGTGGAGAGCCACGGCCACCCTGTCGAGTGGCAGATTCACTGCCAGAGTCTGGGTAAAGACAGAAGATGTGCTGTGGCCTGGGGACCTGTGGAGGTAGTGGCCACCCAGGGACAGGCCTGGGGAGTGAGCGGGAGTTCCTGTTTCTCCCCAAAGCTGAAGCCACAGGCTGCCGGGTGCAACCCCCTCCCAAGGTGGCGAAGACCTCAATTTATTTGGCATCAGGAGCCCCGATTATTGCCGTGGGTAGCTCATCACCTCTCAGCCTCTGTTCCTTCATTGTCAGGGAGGGGATGCCAGGTGGGCAGTGTTCCTGCAGGTGTTGGGCACCTGTAAGGGGACCATGTGTCTGCTAAGGTGGTACAGTGGACAGAGAGTGGCCCACCCGTCGTGTCTCCAAGCCTGAGCTGTTGGAGGTAGTAGGGTGGTGGGCCCCTCAAGGGTCCCCTCCACCCACCCCCCTGGGGGCTCCTCCAGCCCCTGCTGGCCCCTTGTCCACAGTACTGTCACACCTCCTGACTACTGGGTCTTGGAAACTCTTTCCCCTCCTTGTTTTTGGAAAACTTTGTGGCCAGTCCAAGAAATGCAGAGTCCCGAGTAGAGGACGGAAAGGATTTGGGGTGGGGGTAGATGGTGTCCCTGAAGAGCCCACAGGCAAGAAGGACGTGGACTTGACCTTGAAGTCTTGCTGTCCAGCACCTCAGCTCTCATGCTCCCTAAGGCAAGGTGAGGCCCCACACCCAAGTCTGCTAGTTCTGTGCTGACATTCCCATCCTGAGGGCACAGTCTTGGCCCCGCTCCTCCCAGAACACCTGGCCCAGGGCAGCAGCTCTGATGTCACAGCTCAGCAGGCAGGCCGTGCCCTCTGCCTAGTCATTTTTGCTGTGAGCCTTGGTTTACCATGTGTGCAATGGAGGTCCGCATCCAGTTTTGCCCGTGACTACTGGAGTTTGTCTAACCCGGCAGGCCGTGCCCTCTGCCTAGTCATTTTTGCTGTGAGCCTTGGTTTACCATGTGTGCAATAGAGGTCCGCATCCAGTTTTGCCCGTGACTACTGGAGTTTGTCTAACCTCTGTCATCATGATTGTCTGGCTGCCAACTCCAAGTCATCTGGAAAATCCTCCCTTACTCACAAGGACAGCTCCAGTGGACCCAAGGCCTGAGTAGAAGTGGATCTGGCAGCAGAGGTGGGGAGAAGTCACTGCCTGCTCTGTTTTTCCTGAACTCTTGAGACACCTGAGCAAATGCAGGAGCCCTTGGCTGGGAGAATGCGCCACAGTGCCTGAGGGCCAGACAGGGTCCCCAGCTGCCTCTGTAGGCCCCTCTCCACCAAGGCCCCAGGGATTCTCTCCCTGCCGTGGGCTTGGACAAGGAGGGCCCACCCCTCCTCCTGCTGGTGCCAGTGGAGGAGGAAGAGCAGAAGGAAGGGTTCTGACCTCACTGCAGTTGCCCTTTCTCTTCTTGCTTGAGATGTGTGCCCCAAGAGAGCTGGGACCACCTCTGTCCTCATGGCATCATGCTGGAGGTGGAAATAGAGTTGGTTCAGTAAGTCCTAGTGAGACAACAGCCTGATTGGCCTGGGACTGCAGCAGCAGTCATAGCCACCCCTGCTGAGGCCAGAGAACACACGCAGCAAAGCCACAGGCAGTGCTTCCTCCCACTCCACACCCAGGTGGGCTCACAGTATTGGCCACCAGTGTACTGTGTACTCTGTGTCTCCCAGATCAGAAGGGGTCCCACCTCCCATGACAGGCTGGGTCTTAGGTTGGCCATACTCCCTCCCAGGACTGGCCTGAGCCATGGCATAGGCCCCACTGCTGGACCATGGTGGTTTGACACAGGAGTCAAGCTACATGCAGGGCCCCATAAGGAGAGTCTCTGTATGTACAGCCCACCCTTGCAGGTGGACCTGCTTAAAGAGGAGGCTCATGGGGAAGACAGGTCAGTTGTGTGATACTAACATGAAGAAGTGTCCATGACACTTCTGTGTGTGATGAGAGGGCATGAGAGGCCATAAGGCCGTATGAGGAACAGCAGTTTGTAAAGGTGACAGAAAACACTGGTTTGACACTTATACTGTCCCCTGTTTTCTAAGGTCTCTGGTGTCTGGTGATCCCTTTGTTGGCCGAGTGAGCTGGAGTAAGGAGGTGAGGGGGTAGGAGCCTCTGGCTGGCCATGGCCAGGCTGACCTGTGTGAGGAAGGAGAGAAGCTGAGGTGTGTCTGGAAGGGGAGATCCTGGAGTAGGAGTAGGCCTTGGGTGAGGCTGGCCCCTGCCTGGGATATAAGCACAAGAGAGATAGTCCACCTGCTACCTTCCTGCAGGGAGGCCATGGAGGGAGGGGATGTGTATTAAGGGTGGGTGCTGCATCAATAAAACGACAGCCCAGGCAGTGGAAGACATAACTTCTTGTTCTGCCTTCCTGTGGAGTCTTCAGCAAAACCATCACTACACCTTGATGATTGTGGCCTTGATTCTCTTTTCAATAAATGCAAAAAAGTAAGGCATTAATCTCTAGTCTGACAATCTCTTCTTTTTAATTAGAATGTTTAGACCATTTACATTTAGTGTAATTATCAATAGGGTTGGGTTTCAGCCTGTCCTCCTCCTGTTTGTTACATCTGATCTCCACATTTCCTTCTTTTGGATTTTTTTTTAATGATTTTATGTTATCTCTATCATTGGCTTATTAGCTACAGCTCTTTGTTTTATTTTTAATGATAGGTCTAGGTTTAAAATACATTTTTAACTTAGTGTAGTCTACCTTCAAATAATATTATACTCCTTCAAATACCATGTAAGAAACTAACAACAGTGTACATCCATTTTCCCCCTTCTGGCTTTCATGCTATTGTAGTCATAAATGTTATTTTACATATGTTATAAAACCAATAATACACTGTTAATATTTTTTGATTTAAACAGTCAATTATCATTTAAAGATATTAAAAATTAGAAGGTCTTTTATACTTACCTACATATTTACCATTTCTGGTCTTTATTCCTTTGTGTAGATCCATATTTCCATTTTATATTATTCTCCTTCTCCTAGAAGAAGTTTAACATTTCTTGTGGTGCAAGCCTGCTGGCCATCAGTTATCTTGGTGTTTTTAATCTTAAAATCTCCTTATTTACCTCCACTTTTGAAAGATATTTCTGCTGGATAGGTGTAGAAGTCTACATTTTTTTGTGGTTTTTGTGGTTTTTGTTTTTGTTGTGTTGTTGTTTTTTAAGATGCTGCTCCACTGTCTTCTGACTTACATAATTCCTAATGCGAGGTCTACTGTCACTCTCATCTTTGTTCCTCTGTATATAATGTGTCTTTTTTCTCTGACTGCTTTTAATATTTTCTTTTTATCACTGCTTTTCAGCAATTTGCTTATTAGGTGCATTGCTGTGGTGTTTATATTTCTTCTGCTTGGGGTTCATTAAGATTCATGATTTGTGGGTGTACAGTTTTCATGAAATTTGAAAAAAATTCTCAGCCATCTTCAAATATTTTTTCACCTGTTCTTTCTCCCCTCTCATTCGAAGATTCAAATTGTATGTACGTTAAACTGCTTATTGTTGTCCAAGCTCTCACTGAGGTTTTATTAATATTTTTTGTGTTTTTTCTCTCTCTCTCCTTATTTTGGATATGCCTGTTATGTCTTCAAGTTGACTGATTTTTCCTTCTGCAGTTTCTAACCTTCTGTTAATCCCATTGAGTATATTTTCATTTCAGCTTTTTTTTTTTTT
>NW_007727782.1:21679-29338 GCF_000696425.1 Galeopterus variegatus
TTTTTTTTTTTTTAACTTATAGAAGTTCTATTTGGATCTTTTCTGAATCTTTACTTCTCCCCTTACTATGTTAAAGTTTTCTTTTATATTCTGAGCATATTTTTAATCTTTATGATAGTTGCTTTATTATTTTCTATTAATTTCAGCAAGTAATTTTTAGTACAATACTTTGACTATATACATGCAAATTAAATTTTAAAGAATGGTAAATAAATATTAAACTCCAATGGTAGCTTTGTTTTTCACAGTGGTGTGGGTTAGCAATTCTGAAACTATCGAGAAAATGAGTGAATGTTTTGAGAGTAATGTGAGCCTCACTGCTGAAGACGGGAGTTACAGACACAGAAAGGAGGAATTATAAAATAAAACCTGTGGGTCTTTGTTGGATTGGAATCGGACATAAACTAATAGTGAATATGTATGTATATATTTATTACGATAGGTGGATATAGACATAAGTATACATATATGTATATATACATACACACGTATTTCCTAGCTCTGACCTCTGGGAGAAATGGAAGCAAAAATACCCCAATTGCAATGAGTACTTGCAGTGCTCAGATCTTGGTTGCTAAACACCAGTCTCTGCTAAAAAGAACCAAAGCTCTTTGGAGATGCTAGCGTTGTGACAAGAAAAGCTCAAAATGAGCCTGAAATATCTTGTAACATAAGGAAGGGATGAAGATGTGTCAGAAGGACTCAGAGGCCACCTGGAAGGGGATCCACTGGCCACATCTGGGATGATTTGAGCATTAAAATAAACAATGATAGTAACATTTTAATCCATTAAATAAAGGAGGAGTCCATGAGTTCACACTGATATAAGTAAATAAATTATTAAATATGTAATTCGGGAGAAGATGGTATTGATAGTGTTGCATCGATCTTATATTTCGTGATTTGGGTGATTGTATACGCTTTCATGAGAGAATGTCCTTGTTTGTGGAACATACACGATAAAATGTTTAGGAAGTAAAGGGTCATCATGCCTGCAACTTATTATTAAATTGTTCAGGGAAAATTTATAATGAGAAGATTTATACCAAGAGGGAGAATTATAAAGGAAATGGGAGAAAATGCTAGGAATTGATTTTTTTTTTTTGGCCAGTATGGGGATCCAAACCTGTGACCTTGGGGTTATAAGTTTGTGCTCTACCCAGCCAAGCAGCCAGCCTACAGTTGGTGACTGTGGATACAGAGTTTAAGGGGGTTTCTTGCAGTACTCTTGCAGTTTTTCTGTAAGTTTGACATTATATCAAAACACGGCATTATCAAATTAAAGGCCCTAGTGAGTGCCTTCTGGTGAGAACGCCGCAATATCTGCACTATGCCAGAGAACCCAGGCACATGCCTGGCCAGCTGGGACTGACTCACGTCCCCACTCCTCAGCTCTAGGTGACAATGTGAAGATAGAACTTCTTGGTGGGTAAGTGACCAACTTGCTAAACCATGTCCTCCCAGACAACTCTCCATGGGAACCCAGTGCGTTCATTCACCGTTAACTTATCCACTAATTCACCTACTCATTTGTTCCTTCCAAAACCTGCATTGAGCTCTTGCTCTGAGTCAAGGAGTCGAGACCCAATTGCAGCAATGCACTTTATTTTTAGTATTAAATCATTTTTGTCTGTTTTGTTCACTGTGTTCCAAGCTCCTAGAAGCTGATCTGTAAATATTCGTTGTTCATCCTCTGACTTTGGGAGGGTGCATCCTTAATTCCACCATGCAAAAATAAGCACTTTTCCACTTTGGTGAATTTCTTCCTGATCTGTTTTCAATCCCATGCAAAGTTTTACAAAACAAACTTGAGGCTGCCATCTCGTACAGGTTTCTACTTTGCATATTCCTTTCAGTGTTACACGATGAGAGTTTACCCATGCCTTAAATCTGCTGTGAAAACATGCTTTTTAAGGACAATATAACATTCCATCCTATGGCTACACTAGAACTGGTTTAGCCAGTTGCTGGCTGTTGACTGCTAGGTGGTTTCTGTGTCTCCCTGAATTAACGACGCCGTGGAGTGCTTTGTCCCGTATACACCTCAGCGCAGGCCTCCCTTTCTTTCCTCCTCTTACAGCAAATTCCTCCAGGCGGGCTCGCTGGGTCCAAGCCATGAGCTTTTCAAGGGTGTTTCCCTGTTACCCTCTGCTGCGCAGCAGGGCATTTGCAGCTACACCCTGTCCTACATGGATGTGGCCACTCCAGCCAGCCCAGGCTCAGCCCAGAGGGGACCACTCCTAGCTCTGGCAGCCCTCCAGACTGTACATCCCCAAAGCAGGTTCTGAGTGGGCTTCCAGGACCACCTGGGGGGCATGGCAGGAATGCAGATCACACAGGGGGGCTGCTTCTGAAGGTCTGGATAGGCCCTGAGTCGGCATTTTAACCAGGTGCCCCTGGCACCTATTCAGGACCCCACCTGAGCAGCGCTGCTCCCCCTGAGGGCACCCATCACCTGCCCCTGCTCCTGGAGGACCCTGCACTCTCTGAGTCCACGCTGCAGGCTCGAGTCCCCTCCGGCCTCCCACTTATGGTGAAAGGGTGGCCAGGACAAGCAGCCCCCACAAGTCCCCACTGCAAGCACTCCCTCTGCCCACTGGCTTCCAGGCCAGACACGGTCTCCTTGTGCTGAAACTGGTGATGGGGATGAGAGCAGTGGGCAGGTCCCTCGGGTGATACTGCACCCAGGCAGTCGGTGGGGCCCTACCCAGTTTACCCCCATTCCTTCTCTGCAGGGGGCCCAGCCTTGGAGCCAGCCAGATCTCTGTTATTAAACACCTGCTGTTTGCAGCCACTGCCCTGCCCCTGAGCCTCAGGGCCCTGCAGGCCGGTCCGGGTACAAGGAGTGGGAATGGGACAGAGTCCAGGCCCAGGCCCCTAAGCCAAGCCCTCCACACGGCAGGCAGCCTAGAGCCACACTGTCCTCAGAGTTTGTCCAGGGGCTTGTTGAGGGTCAGATGTGACCCCTTGGGCCCTCGAACCCATCCTTCAGCAAGCATTTCCTGCCACCTGAGATGTCACCTCTGACTGCAGTGGCTGCAGGTGACGGTGGACTCAATGGCGACTGCAGAGATACAGGAGTCTGCAAGGATCCCCCTCTGTCTGAGGTGTGGACCAGGCTGACGTGGCAAGGTCTCGAGAGGACAAGAGGCAGTAGCCCAGGCTGGCGATGGATGCAGAGGCAGGTGTGGATGCCCAGGTGACATGGGGCCACCGCCCACGGGCCAGCATGTCCAGGAGCCTCTGAGGGCTGGGTTTTCTGACCCTGCTGAGCACAGGGACTGGATGGGCACCTGACCCAGATGTGCAGGAGTGAGGCAGGGAGGCAGAAGCGGCATCTGCACAGGAGGTGGAGGGGCCACCGGAGAGGAAAAGGCTGTGAGGACAGCTGGCAGGACAGGATGTGAGGGGGAGACAGCAGGGGACAGCAGCAGGTGGCTGACACCCAGAGTGGTGGCCTCTGGTGGGGCGGGGGATGCCAGAGCCCCCTACCCAAGTCCTGGGCTCAGTGCTACAGGCAGTGCCACGAGTGCTCACAGGAGGCCAGAGGTTGGGCACAGGGAGCACTGGCCCACAGCCAGCAGGAGGGAGAGGACGTAGCCTGCGAGGGAGGGCAGGGCGGGCTCTCCACTCCCATGCTGTCTCCCCAGCCTCCTGGGACTCCCCCACCCTTCCCCCTATCTGGGAGCTGAATGCGGCTGAGACACCCCCTCCTCCAGGAAGTCACCCTGGCCGTCCCTGGTGATAGCTCCCTCGCCTCCCGGTTGGTGGCCCCACCCCGGCCCTCACGGAGGCACTGGAAGACTCTCAGGTGACAGCGACTACTATCACCCCTTCTGCAGCCACTTGTGGCCCAGCCCTGCACGGGGGGTGCTCAGCCAAGGGCCAGCCTCCCTCGTCCCCCTGCAGACCCGGAGGCCCTGCCCACCCTTTGCCCCAGGATGCCAGCCCCCAACTGTGCCTGTGGGAGGAATCCTAATGACCCAGAAAGCTGCCAGGAAATAAAAGACATGCCTACATTCTTCAAAACAAGCTTATAAAATGCCTCAGGGGCTTTATTGTTTAATTTTTGGCAGAGAAGTCAAAGCAGGGAGCCGAGGCGCCGCCCTTTTCGATCTGATGCTTGCAGAGCTGGGGTGCTGCTTTGCTGGCTTCTTGGGGCCCCCAGAGGCCTGGAGGGGTCCCTGGCTCCCCTCCAGATCCACCCCGCCCTACTCAGACCAGCTCCTCTGCTCTGGCTCCTGGCTCAGGAGACCAGGCAGACGTAGGTCACACACTTTCAGCTGGAAGTTGCTTCCAAGAGGCTCCCCAGGACGTTTCCGCTCTTTCCTGGTTTCATCCAAGTCGGAAATGCCACCAGAGCGGCCTCTCTGTGCTTGTTCCCAAATCAGCAGAGGGCCAGCCCATCCTGCAGGAAAGGCATCGGTGCCCCGGGCCCCCGGGCCTCCCCAAGGGTGCAGCCCAGGCAGGTGACCAGCAACTCCCCACCCCAGAATCTTGCCTGCTCAAAGGGAACTGGAACACCCCCTCCATGGTGAGGCCAACTGGCCAAGACCAAGGCCTGGGAGGGGAGGGTGTGGAGGGGCTGCGGGCACACCTGGGTCCAGGGACTGCCTGCCACCGCCCCGCCACACTCGGCTCTCTCCACCATGCAAACTTTTCTAGGCAGCCAGTGAGTCTCTTCTGGGGACTGTGACATCCAGGTGGCAGCCTTGTTTTTCTCAGCAGCAGATGCTTGGTGGGGAGGAGAAAGCTGCCAGAACTGACCCTAAGGCCTGGGCTCCAGGCTTCAGGCAGAGCCAAGGCCCCAAAGGAGGCCAGTGGGTGGCCATGGGAGGCCCTGCATGGCAGGATCTGCAGGGAGGGGCTGGGGGGGGCGCCGCAGGGCAGGCTGAGCCGTGGGCCTCCGTGTAACATCTCCACCTGCAGTGCCCCAGCGAGCAGCCCATCTCCCTCCTGACTGGGGTGGCAGGTCTCCCAGGGTCTCCCTGCACAGCATTCTGATGGC
This sequence comes from Galeopterus variegatus, assembly GCF_000696425.1. Taxonomy (NCBI): domain Eukaryota; kingdom Metazoa; phylum Chordata; class Mammalia; order Dermoptera; family Cynocephalidae; genus Galeopterus; species Galeopterus variegatus. The sequence continues at coordinate 26,688 of NW_007727782.1, forward strand.
ACTTGGGCTAGACACCAGGGCTGGACAGGTCCACTGGGGCCTCGGGCCCTCGTGGCCAGCTGGCTCAGTGCTGGACCCCAGCAAACACCCAGGCTCCCGTCAGGTTCCTGAGAAGCGTGCTGGTGGACCCCACTTCTGTAAGTCAGGACTAGCAGTGTGCAGATGGGACCCCGCTTCTGTAGGTCAGGACTACAGATTAAACCCACCTTATTCATCGAGGAATGCCTGGTATCCACAGCAACTGTTAACGGGGCGTCTGGTAGGGAAACAGTCTTACCCTTTCCCCTGTTTTCCAAGTCTGTGTTGCACGCTGTACAAAGTGCTATTGCAAGTAGGAAAAAAACAAAAATAAAATGGACATTTTTCAGGAAGCAGCATTTGCCTGGTTTTAAAGGAGGAAAGGGACCCTGAGCTGGGTAGAGGGGGGCTGCCCACATGGCCCCCTGCACCCCCCCAGCGCCCCAGCCCCCACCGGACGTCCGGATGTTCTCATCTGGGAAAGGAAGTCCAGGAGGCCCCTGCCAGGTGGGGGCGGGCGCCTGCCAGCAGCCTGTGTGCTGGCGCCCGGGCCCCTCCGCCTGCTCGCCATGGTCCTGGTGCTGCCCTGTCCTGGCAGGGGAACAGGGCCGGCTTGTTCCGCCTTCTTCCTGGACCTGGGGCTCCAGCACATCCCAAGGGGGAGGGCAGCAGCAGTCTAGGCTGGGGACAGAGAGGAGAGGTGGACTAGGGCAGGGCGGGCAGGCTGCAGCCTCTGCAGACAGCCGCACACCTGAGAGCTGGGCTCGCACTTGAAAGGCAGGAAGGAAAACCCAGTGGGACATTTTTCCAGTAGCTGCAGCCGGGAGCATGAGCAGGGCCAGCTAAGGAAGAGCCTGGGGGATGTGGGAGAGGCAGCGCAGGGAGGCCCCACTGGGCAGGTGACCGATGGTCACCCCCTGCAGCTCCAGCCCAGCTCCAGGGACTTCGCCCCTCCCCACCCAGAGGTGCCTTTTCTATCTGTGACTCCTAATGCTCTTTTTAACAAAACACATGCAGCAAAGGGCATGCGACGTGAACGTGCCAGAAAAGAGCAAACACCATGCCAACCCCAGGGGCCAGCCCGAGCCCAGGCCTGGCGCCGCCGTCCCACCCAGCTGCAGCAGGCTGCCCCGGCCAGGCCTCTGCTACGGAAAGCCCTGTAATTGCTCCCAGGACAACTCGTCCACGTTCTCGGTGGCTCGGTTCGTTGTCGTCGTTATGTGACTGTGTGAATAGACTACAAGCTTTTCACCTGCTTCACGGTGGTAGATATTTGGGGCTGTTCTTAGTTTTGTTGTTGCGATTGTTTTAATTGAATTTTTCCAGCTTCATTTAGATATAATTGACAAATAAAAGTCGTACATATTCAAGGTATACGATGTGATGGTTTGACATACGTGTACGTGTAAAATGAACACACAATCAAATCAACACACCCATGAGCTCACGTTACCATCTGTGGGGGTGGGGGAGTGAGCAAGTTCCGGAAAACAGCACTGCACCACCCAGCATATTAGACCCCAAAACTGATGCATCCTGTCTGATTAAGTTTGTACCCTTTGACTAGCATCCCCCCATTTCCAGCCTCACCCCGGCCCCTGACAACCACCGTTCTGCTCTCCGTTTCTGTGAGTTCAACTGTTTAGATTCCACATGTAAGTGAGATCACGCGGTATTCGCCTTTCGGTGCCTGGCTTATTTCACTGAGAAATATACTGTCCTCCAGTTTACTTCATGCTGCTGCAAATGGCAGGATCTCCTTTTCATGGCTGAATAACATTCCTCTCTCGCTCTGTGTATCTATATGTATCTGTAAATATATAGCACGTGTGCTTTTCCTCCAGTCATCGTGAGCGGACGCGTAGGTTGATCCCGTGTCTTGGCCGCGGTGAACGCTGCTGCGGTGGATGTGGGAGTGCGGACATCTCCGTGAGATGTTGGTTTCATTTCCTTTGGAAATGCACCCAGAGATGGTATATGTCAGAAATGAGATTGCAGAGCACTTGGGTCATGGCGGTCCCCTCTCCCGCCAGCCTACCTCTTAATCACAGAGACAATAAATGGGCCAAAAGAGTGACTCTCATTACGGTGACCAAATCACCCTGGTTTTCCCTGAACTTTCCCAGTATTAGCACTGAGAGTCTCATGTCCCAGGAAAACCGGCATGGTTGGTCTCCTAATCCCCTGCCCCAGTGGAGACACCATTCGAGGCTGACTGTCCCCCGTCACTCAGTTTGAGGCCTGTGTTAAGCTTGGTCTGAGTCGCTGCTATGCTGGTTTGGGTGAGGCTATGGCCGAGTCGCCTTACACCACACAACCCGCGGCTGCTCAGGGTACTCGGAGAAGCGTGTGAGTTCTTGTCGGTCAGACTGAGGCCAGGTTGTGCCCACATGTTCATCTACATGGGGAGGCACGTTTGGGTGTCAGACACAGCAGAAGAGATGTGGCCAGCTGTGTCCACAGCACAGGTCACGCTGCTCTCCGCAGCTGCTGCCTGGCTCAGGTGGGCCTGGGGTGCTTTGCCGGGTGCTGGATCTAGCAGCAAAGGGCACTCATTGCTCACGCAGCCCCTGCACCTCCCAGGGTCTAGGTGGTCCCTGCTCAGGAGCCGGGGCTGGTGCCCTCCCCACCAG
>NW_007727782.1:29834-36530 GCF_000696425.1 Galeopterus variegatus
GACTCTCCTTTCCCCAGTCAGCCCTGCTCCACCCAGACCTTGCACCTGGAGGTCTCAGGTGCAGGAGCGACAGGAACGACTTCCGTGAAATGCGCAGAGACCTCTGCTCCCTCCGACCCCGGGACGTCTGCAGGTGGACCTAGTGAGCAGTGAGTGCCCTTCACCAGGTGGCCCAGATCTTCACAACCTCGATCTGTGTCAGTCCCACAGGAGAATGCAGGTGGCCAAGCCAGAGCTAAGTTTCAATTCCCAGGGCCCCTTGTGGCGACACTTCCTCCTGGAGGGCAAACCCGCCAGGCTGGCCTGGGGCTGCTGTTGGGGGAAGAGCAAATCACACCCAGGAACGGCTGGACCGAGACCCGCATCCTCAGAGTGGGTTTCATGACCCCACAGAAGCCCCCACCCTTTTGTCCTGGTCGTTACACAGAGGGCCCCCAAGAGGAGAGGGCCCCTTTCTGGGGACGGCCACAGGCAGTGGCCCAGTGGCTTCCTGAGGCGTGGGGACCAGCAGCAGGCAGGCCAGCAGAGTCAGAACTCTATAGGAGTTGCTTTTTGAGGAGGCTGATCCAGGGCTCGACAGCACCGGGCGCCTGTGGCTGGAAGGGTGCTGGGTGTCCGTCAGACATCTGACTGCCCGCCCTTGTTGAGTGAACTTTGTGGCAAAGGGCGTGTCACTGTCAGAAGCCAACGGCCCAGAAAAGCAAAGGTGCACAGTGGTCCAGTCAGAGAGCACCGTCCCCGTGGGCACCTCCACGTGACCCAGGCTGTCAGGTCAGCGGCCGCGACTTGTTTGCACACTAGTGGGCCCCACACGCACACGCTGCTGGCCTGCCGGCTGTGGTCTCCCAGGGGACAGGCCGGACCGTGGACGGGGCAGCCCCGTGGTCTCGCTGCTGTAGTGCCAGAGCAGCCACAGCGAGGACGGAACGAACGCACTCGGCTGTGTGCCAACAAACCTTCACTAACCAACCCAGGCCGGGCTCCACGAAGGACAGCACGTGGGCCAAATCCCGCCTGGGCCTGATGGCATATGACCTGTTTTTATACTTTTTAAAAGGGCTGTAAAAACAAAAAGAACAAGAAAGAACACGCTATAGAGACCATATGTGGTCCACAGAGCCAAAAATGTTTACTATCTGGCCCTTCACAAAAGCCTGCTGACTCCTCGCCTCAGCCCGAAAGTCAGTAAAACACACAGTGATGGGCCGAGCCCGTGGCGCACTCAGGAGAGTGCGGCACTGGGAGCGCAGCAGCGCTCCCGCAGCGGGTTCAGATCCTGTATAGGGATGACCGGTGTGCTCACTGGCTGAGCGCGGTGCGGCTGGTCCCAAAAAGGACAAAAAAAAAAAAAAAACACAGTGACATTCCAGGTCCTCAACAGCGCTTCCTCCCGCGGTGGCCCGGCCGTCCTGCAGTCGTCCCGAGTCGGCGCTGGTGCTGCACAGCAGCCGCTGCTGCCCAGGGGACACCCCAGGTTCCAGCTTAGCAGACCATCAGCAAGCCAGGACCAGGCACCTGGGGACGCTGTGAGACTCAGGGGCCCCACTAAGCCAGTGGCTTCGCTTTAGGTGCTGGCGTGGAGGTGAGGTTCCCACAAATGCATAGCTGCCATTTTTCATGTAAACCAGGACGATGCTGGGTGTCCGCGGCCCTGAATGTTCCATTTCCATCTGGCTGCCGGGCCTGTTGGGTGCTCACCTTGTGGGTGGTCAAGTTCAAAAATCCCCAAAATGGGGATGTCAGGCCACTGAGTCACGAGCTTCCACGGGTGCCTACCACGGTGAGTAGCTGGGACCTGCCTCGGGCAGGGGGCGCCGTTGGACTGGAAATGGCCTCTCGGCTCCAGCTGGGACTTCCTTCTTCCAGACCCCACACTGCACAGAGGGACAGGCAGGTGGGGAGGCTGCATCTACAAGTCCCCTTTTACCTCTCTGCATGCAGCAGTCCCTGAAGGTCCCCCGACCCAACACTACAGGATAGGAACATGCAGGCAGGAAACAATGTTCTAAAAATTGCAAAATCACGTCCGTGGTGATTCCAGGGAGGCTGCATCTACAAGTCCCCTTTTACCTCTCTGCATGCAGCAGTCCCTGAAGGTCCCCCGACCCAACACTACAGGACAGGAACATGCAGGCAGGAAACAATGTTCTAAAAATTGCAAAATCACGTCCGTGGTGATTCCACATTTAGACGTGAAAGCTTCACATGCCCAAATCCCACCCACAAGCCCACTCGGGCTCCCCACTGCAAACCCCACCGCTGGAATTCGGGTGCCTTTTTCTCATGGGAAGACCTCCCAAGGGGTTCAGCATGCCCCTGAGTTAGGGCTGCAGCCACAGCACCAGGGACCGAGCTGTCCGCTCAGGGAAAGCGGGGAGGCAGGGGTGTCGGGGAGTCGGGGGATTTTCTCCTTCTAGCCTTGGCTGCATGTCGATGCCCACTCCCCTCTCCCCTCCGTGACACTCCCCTGTGGACTTCCCATGTCCCGAGTGTGTCCAGCCAGGAGCTGCTCCGTCCCTCCTTTTTACCAGGAGGTACACACCATGCAGTTCACTCTTTAACGTGTGCCCAGCAGGGGCTTCTCACATGTTTACAGAGCTGTACATCCACCACCACAATCAATTTCAAAACATTTCTCTTTACACCAGAAAGAAACACCATACCCGTTAGCCATCACCCCAACTCTGCCCCCCGCCCAGCCCTAGGCAGTCACTGGTCTATGTCCTGTCTCCGTGGATTTGTGTGCCCTGGACATTTTCTGTAAATGGAATCATATAGTCTTTTGGACTGGCATCTTTCATTTAGCGCAATGTCGCCACAGTTTGTTCATGTTGTAGTGTGTGTCAGTCCTCCATTTATTTTATTTATGCATTCATTAGTTGATCGCCATTGGGGTTGGTTCTACTTTTCAGCTATTACAGTGCCATTGTGAACATTCAGGCACAACTTCTTGTGTGGACATCTGTTTCAGTTTTGGGGGGTATATACAGGTGTCTGCCTGGGAGTGGAGTTGCTGGTGTATAGTAATTCTACATTTAACCACTTGAGGAACTTTCCGACTGTTTCCAAAGTGGCCATGCCATTTTATATTCCACCAGCAACGTGCGAGGGCTGCAGTTTCGCGTCAACACTTGCTACCATCCACCTGTTTTATTACAGCCATCCTACCTGGTGAAAAGAGGTTGTGACTCAGATTTGCGTTTCCCTGATGGTTAATGGTGCTGGGCATCTTTTCATGGGCTGTAGGACATTTGTAGGTCTTCTTTGGAGAAATGCCTTTCCAAGTCCTTTACTCATTTTTTATCGAATTATTTATCTGTTATTATTGAGTTGTCATAGTTCTTTATATGTCCTAGATATATATATCCCTTATCAGGTTATGATTTTCAAGTACTTTCTCCCATTCTGCAGGTTGTCTTTTCATTTCTTAAAGGTGTCCGTTGGAGCACAAACGTTTTTAATTTTGGTGATGTCCAGTTGATCTATTTTTTTTCTTTTACTACCTGTGCTTTTGGTGTCACATCCAAGAAACCACTGCCTAATCCTAGGTCACAAAGATTTACATCTATTTTTTTAAAGAATTTTATAATTTTAGTTCTTACACATAGGTCCTTGATCTATTTTCAGTTAATTTTTGCACATGGTGTGAGGTAGGGGTGTAACTTCGTTCTTTTGCATAGGGATATCTAGTTTTACCAGTACCACCTGTTGAAGACACTATTTTCCCCCTATTGATTGGTCTTGGTGCCCTCACTGAAAATTAATTGACAGTAAATGTGAGGGTTTATTTCTAGGGTCTCTTCCAATGTATTGGTCTATATGTCTGTCTTTATGCCAGTACCACACTGTTTTCATTACTGCAGCTTTGTAGTAAGTTTTGAAGTCAGAAAGTGTGAATACTCCAACTTTGTTCTTTTTCAAGATTGTGTTGGCTATTCTGAGTCCCTTGTGTTTCCATATGAATTTTAGGATCAGCTTGTCAATTTCTACAAAGAAGTCAGTTGGAATTGTGCTGAACCTATAGAACAATTTGGAGAGTATTGCCATCTTAAAAATATTAAGTCCTCTAAAAAAAAATAAGTCTTCTGGGGCCAGCCCGTGGCTCACTTGGTAGAGTGCAGTGCTGATAACACCAAGGCCACGGGTTTGGATCCTATATAGGGATGGCTGGTTTGCTCACTGGCTGGGCATGGTGCTGACAACACCAAACCAAGGGTTGAGATCCCCTTACTGGTCATCTTAAAAAATAATGATAATAATAATTAAGTCTTCTGATCTGCAAACATGAGGTGTTTTTCCATTTATTTAGACCTTTAATTTCTTTCAGCAATATTTTATGGTTTTTAATGTACCAGTCTTGCACTAAATGGTTAAATTTTTTTCTAAGTATTTTATTCTTTTTCATACTATTATAAATAAAATTATTTTCTTCATTTCGTTTTTTAAATCACTCATTGCTATTGTATATAAATACAGTTAAGATTTATATTGATCTTTATCCTGCAACCCATGATCTCATTTATTAGTTCTAAGTTTTTTAGTGGATTCCTTACGATTTTCTATATATACAAAATCATGTCATCTGCAAATATAGTTTTATTTCTTCCTTTCCAATATGGATGCCTTTTATTTCATTTTCTTGTGATCCCCTTTCTTTTTGCCCCCCACACACCACTGTAGCTCCACCCAGTGGTCCTTTGAGCCTTAGAATACCCCTGCACCTGGCACCCCTATTACCTACACAGTCAGGTAGAGCGGTGCTGTAGATTGGATGCCCTCTCCCCAGCCTCACTGAAGCTTAAATCCCCAGTGTAACTTCTGAGGGTGGGAAACCCTATTATGGTAATTGAAAGGTGAGGACTTGAAGAGGTGATTAGATTGTAGGACCGTGCCATAGGGAATGGATTAATAATGGTGGTCGTGGGTGTGGTTTGGGGGGCTTTAAAAAAGAGTGCACATGAGGAGCTGTCTCGCTCTGCTCCACCATTTTCTACCATGTGAGACCCCTGCATTGCTGTAAAGCCTCCACCAAGGAAAACCCTCACCAGATGTGTTCCCTGGACTTTGGACTTCCCAGCCTCTGAAGCTGTAAGCAATAAATTTTGTTTTCTTACATTGTTATAAGCAACAGAAACAGAGTAATACATGTTATGAATTGGGTGCCTGTAACCAACAGAGCTGCAAAAGTTTGCGTCCCTCCCCTCCCTGAAGTTCCATGCCATATTTGGCTTTTTTCTTAAAGGAGCTGAGTTCAGGGTAGAGGGGAAGGGAAGGATTGAGGTGCAGCAGGAGAGAATGGCTCTGCACCAGTCAGCAAGACTTAGCATGACTTTTAGGTTTCAAGCAGCCACTTAAACCCCTCGACCAGATGGACTTGCATTATTTCAAGTCAAATAAAACTCTAAGTCCTCATGGCTGACAGCACTTACTTCTGCATTGGGGATCCCTTGACTCAGTAGTCATAGTCCCGTTTCTTGTGGCTGGACCCTTCAGGGTTTGTTGCCCCCATGGTCATAACAACCAGAGCGATAATCAGGTGGCTTGTTCAAGCCTGCCTTTCACTGCCCAGCTTCATCAACAGGGGACCGGGAGCTTCACATCCCCCTGTCCCCAGCCAACACTCACCACCAACACTGGGAGTTGGCTCGTTCCTCCTAACCCACGCCATGGTGACCCTTGTCCTTCCTCTTCCAGAAAGTCGTTACTCTACCGTGCTAACATCCTTTCCCCCATTATTTCTTCTTAGGCCAGTTTTGATAAGTTGCATTTTTCTAGAAAATTTTTTATTTTATCTAAAATTTGGAATTTATTATTGTTGTAAAGGCGTTTATAATATCTGGATTGCCTTCTTTGATAGCATCAGGGGCTGACATGAGCTCCTCTTCTTTGGTCCTGATATAGGTGATCCATGCCTTCTCTTTCTTACTTGATCACTTTTGCTAGAGGTTCTTCTAATTTTATTAGTTTATATACACAATTTTTGGCTTTGTTGATTCTCTTTATTCAGTATTTGTTTTCTATTTCATTCATTTCTGTCCCTAATTTAAAAATTTTTTTCTCCTACTATTCTTGGATTTGTTTACTAAATTTGGGGTTTATTTACTAAACATGGATGCTAAAATATGCATGGCAAGGCTATAAATTTCCCTCAAAGTTCTGCTTTCACCACATGCTCACAAGTTTTTGTTCAATAGAATTTTCGTTATCTTTCTGTCCAGAGTCATTTGTAAGTATGTGTTACACTCTGTCACCTCTCTCCCCTGGGTGATGGAGATGCAAAGGATTACTCAAAGCCCATTTCTTCTGAGCAGTGAGACACCCTGAAGGAGTTAATTTCCAGGAACCCTCAAGAAAGAGGCATTCCTCCTTGGAAAATTAACACTGGACTGGGGTTCTTTCTCAGTATTTATTCTCCAGGCCAGAAAGTTACAGAAAAGGAACATAGGTGGAGTTATGGCTAAGTATAGTTTAACAATAGAAGTTGGTAACATCAGTGAAATAACAAAGTGACATTCCATAATGCAGTTTGCAAAAGGCTAAGTCGATCCACAAACAAAAGTTTGCTCTTAGCAAATATTGTCTTTTCCTACAGCAGTTTCCTCAGTATTTTTACATAACAGTAAAGTAACTTTAGTTTAACCTGCTCCAAGGGCATCTTGAGCCAGCAATTTTGCTGTGTTACAATTCTTTATCTAC
>NW_007727782.1:36849-123863 GCF_000696425.1 Galeopterus variegatus
GAAAGTTTTCTGTCTTTTGCAAGCTTATCATTTCCATAGGTAATTTTTAAAAGTTAGGTTATACCTGAAACTACAGGGCTTTGGAAACAAGGCTCTGTGAAATATATTTGCTTTATAAATGTTAGTATACTCCACAAGTATGTGTCTTAATTTCTTATTTTTTGGTTATTATTTCTAGTACAATTGCATGTGGCCAAAGAAATTTGCTGGCACTTGCTTTATGGGCCAATATATGGTTAAAAATAATAATAATAATAGATGAAAAATAAAAATTAATGTTCTATTTGTATTACCTGTTAGATAATTTATTATTTGCATTGCTCAAATTTTCTCTATTGTGACTGATTTTTTTGTCTGCCTAGTCTGTCCTTTGCTAGAGAAGGTATGTTGAACTGTCCCACCCCAATTGTGGATTGACCTATTTCCTTTTGTCAATTTTCCACTTATATATGTTGAGACCTTGTTATTAGGCATACACAAAGCAAAACGGCTATATCTTCCTTTATCATTATAAAGTGACCCTCTTTACCTCTAGCAATACTTTTTGCCTTATAGTCTGTTTCATCTGATAATGACATAACCATACCAGCATACCTTTGATTAGCATTTGGATAGTATATCTTTAAACTGGAACATTCAATTTTTTTTTTCTGGCTGGTCATTTAATTCATTTTCATTTAGCGCATGACTGATGTGGCTGTGTTTCAATCTCCCATCTTTTCTGTACTATTTGTTCCACCTGCTGTATATTTTTCTCTCTCCTTTCTTGCCATGTTTTATGTTGAGCATTTTAGTCATTCCATCTTATCCCCTCTAACAGTTAGGAAAATGTGCACCGCTTTTATTTTTTCGGTGATCCCCCTAGACAGTACATCTTTAACTTATTAAAGTTCATTAGTAAGTTCATTTAAAGCTCTACCCTGCTCCTGGAAAATGCAATGATCTTGGAACACGTTAACACAATTTATCCTCTCTCAATTTATATGCTTTCATTGCCAAGAATTTTAATTCTATAGATTTTTTCACAGTTCCATAGGCATTATATATTACTTCTTTGTATGGTGAATATTCACATAGATTTATTCTCATAACTTCTTTGCCATTCCTTCCTTTTTGCACCTCTGACCTCACATTTCCTTTTGACTTGAAGTTGATTCATCAGAATTTCTTTTAGTGTGGGTCTGCTGTTTATTTATTATTTATTTATTGTTTGTTTGTCTAAACTATCTTTATTTGCCCTCAGCAGTAAAAGACACTTTATCTGGGTATAAGACTCTATGTTGGCAGTTGTTTTCTTTCAACACATTGAAAATATAATTTCATTGTCATCTAGCTTCCATTGTTGCTTACGTGCCGTTGGCAGTCATTCTCCTTGTAATGCCCTTTATGGTAATCTATCTGTTTTGTCTTTTTAAGATTGTCTACTTGTCATTGACTTTATGCATTTCCAGCATTTGTTTGATGTGGCTTTGTTTTTACTTTTCCAGCTAATGAATCACTGAGATTATTGAATATGTGGCTTGATGTGTTTTATCAGTTCTGGAAAATTCTCAGCCATTGCCTCTCTATCTTCTTTCCTTCTGGTGCTCCAAATTATGCATTTGTTTAGCCATCTCACTATTTCCTGTTATGTGTCTTATCCATTCTTCTGTATTCTTCATCTTTTTGTCTCTGTTATAAAATTCTGTGTAGTTTCTTCTGACCTATATTTTAGTTCCAGTTCTCCAATTCTTCCTTTAATTGCATCAAATTTAATCTTAAATCTATGCAGTTAGTTCTTGATTTCTGTTATTTACTTATTTGGTTTTTTATTATTCTATTTATTTGGATCTTTAAAATATCTCTTTTTATAATTTTCAGTCCCTATTAATTTGTTCTATCCTAGCCTTTTTTCTTCCCGTTTTTTTTATTGTGGTAAAATACACATGATATAAAACTTGTCATCTTAGCCATTTTTAAGTGTGTGGTTTAGTGGTATTAAAGTACATATGCATCCACAGAGCTCTTGCAAGACTTAAACTCTATGCCCATTAAATAATAACTTCCTGTTCCTCCCTTCCCTCAGCCCCTGGAAACCACTATTCTACTTTGTCTCTATGAATTTGACTGCTCTAGGTATCTCAAATAAGTGGAATCACACAGTATTTGCCTTTTCATGACTGGCTTATTTTTTAGAATAATGTCCTCAAGGTTCATTCATCTTGTAGCATGTGTCAGAATTTCCTCCTTTTGAAGGCTGAAGAAAAGTCCATTGTATGTATGTGCTGCATTTTGTTTATCCATTTATCTGTTGATGGAGACTTGGGCTGCTTCTGGCTTTTGGATATTGTGAATAATGCTGCTGTGAACATGGCTGTACTAATACAAGTCTCTTCAAGACCCTGCTTTCAGTCCTTTTGGGTATATACCAAGAAATGGAATTGCCAGATCATATAGTAATTCTATTTTTTAATTTTTCAGGAACCACCGTACTGTTTTCTACAGTGGCTATACCATTTACATTCCCACCAATAGCGCACAAGGACTCCAATTTCTCCACATCCTCACCAGCACTTGCTGCTTTCTGGGTTTTTTGATAGTAGCCATCCTAATGGATGTGAAGTGGTATCTTGTGGTTTTGATTTGCATTTCACTAATGATTAGTAATGCTGAGCATTATTTCATGTGTTCGTTGGACATTTGTATATCTGGTCAAGTCCTCTGCCCATTTTTGAATCAGGCTGTTTATTTTTTGATGTTGAGTTTTGGGAGTTCTCTCTATATGCTGTATGTTAATCCCTTATCTGATAAAACATTTGCAAATATTTTCTCCCATTCTGTGGGTGGCCTTTTTACTATGTTGATAGTGTCTTTTGATGCACAAAATTTTTTTTAAGTTTTCATGAAGTCAAATTTGTCTACTTTTTTCTTTTGTTGCCTGTGTCTTTGGTTTCATATCCAAGAAATTATTGCCACATCCAATGCCAAGAAGCTTTTCTCTTATGTCTTCTTGTAAGGATTTTTATAATTTTAGCTCTTATGTTTAGGCTTTGTTCTATCTTGAGTTGTTTTAGTATATGGTATTAGGTAAGGATTCAACTTTATTTTTTTTGCATGTGAATATCCAGTTTTCCCAGGACCATTTTTTGAAAAGACTATCTTTTCCCAATTAAATGGGTTTAGCACCCTTGTGGAAATCACTTGATTATATGCAAACATTTACATGTATTTCTGGGCTCTCCACTCTAATCTATTGATCTACATGTCTGTCTTTAGGCCAATACCACACTGTTTTGATCACTGTAGCTTTGTAATAACTTTTCAACTCCAAAAGCATCCATTCCCCAAATTTGTTCTTATTCAAGATTTTTTTGACTGTTCTCCTGATGAAATTTTAAAGCTTGCATTTTATTTCTTTGAACCTAGTTATTTTATAGTCTGAATCTGATAATTCCAACATCTGGTGTTTCCCTTATTTCTACTACATCTGTTAGTTGTATCTTGCTTCCTATGTACCTGATCATCTTTGACTGTATCCTGGATTTTGTATGTAAAAAAAATTATATGCAGGAACACCTTGAGGCCCAAGATGATGCCATCTTCCTCCAGAGAGGGTTTTCCTTTGCCTCTACCTGGAAGCAGTGGTGTTGCCAGTCTGGGACCACCTTAATCTAAGCCACATGCCTGGGCTTCTCAGGGAAGTTGGAACATAAGTCTGCACAAGGACTGCTTACTCCTGGGTGACTTAACTGTGAGGGGAAGTCTTTAGGGGCCCCTACTTGAGGTGGTATTTGTCAGGCCCCCTGATTTGAGCTGGCATTAAGCTTTGGCATCTCTCTCTGTCTCTATAAGGCTGCTGGAGCTGCAGGTTGCTTTTGCACCTGCTGCTTCTCACTCTGCATCTGGACTCAGGGAAGCAGCAGTTCTGTGTGCTGGGTTTGCTTCTGCTATCTCTCCTGTCCTTGATTTAGAACTGAAACTTTCTCACTTCGGTGCTTTTGAGAAGAGAGGTGTATTTATCCACCTTTTTTTTTTTGTCAATCTGAATTACATAGCATGTCCTCATCCAATAGGGAAGTTCAGAGGGTCTTTTTTAAAAGCACGGTTCTGATCACATTCTTCCCAGCAGCAAATAATAGCAATATAGAGCCCGGTATTGTGATCATTAACTCATTCACCCCTGCCCAGCATGCTGTGAGGTTGGAGCTAGGTTCTTGGTCCACTCAGGCTGCCATAACAAAATGCCTTAGACTGGGTGGCTTAGAAACAACAGAAATTTATTTCTCACAGTTCTAGAAGGCGGAAGTTCAAGATGAAGGCACTGTTGGACTTGGCGACTAGTGAAGGTCCGCTACCTAGTTCAGAGATGGTGTCTTCTCACTGTGTCCTCACATGGCAGAAGGCAGCTCTCTGGACCCTCTTTTATAAGAGAACTTATCCCACTCACGAGGGCTCTCCTTTATGATGTAGGTCCCACCTCCTAACACCATCCATCTCCTTGGGGGTTATGATCTCAACATATGAATTTGGGGTGGAGACATACATTCAGAACACAGTAGCTAGCATTAGCCCCATCTCACAGGTAAGAAAACCAGAGCACAGAGGTCAACAGCTAACTTGCCGTGTGGCTGCCCAGCCAGTGAGTGGCAGTTGGGATTGAGCCAGGTGTGTCGGACACGTAGGTGCCGCTCAGCCTCCTCTGCTTAGGAGCCTACTAGGGCTCTCCACTGCCTGGAGACCTGAGCACAGACTCCCCACTTAGCCACCGAGGCCCTCCTACCCTCCGCCAGCCATGCTGGCTCCACCCATCCCCCCCTCTGCTCATGTAGGCAGCTCGTCCCAACCCCTCGTGTGCCTCCTGCTCACCCTTCCAGGCTGGGCTTGGATGGGGCTCTTCCCTCCCTCACCCCTCCAGAGGCCCCTGGCTGGAGTGGGGCTGAGGGGCAGGGGCCCCTGGGCAGGCCGGGGCCGACACTAGGAGCTCCGCCAGCCCCACAGCAGCAGCCCCCAGCTGGGCACTGGGCAGGGCATCGGGTACAGCAAACAGGTCAGAGCTCGTGCCCTGAGCACATGGCCTGTCCGAGGGACGGAGGGCTGTTAGGCCACCCTGGGGGTGCCCTGTCCAAGGCTGGCTCACCCTCGGGGGACACCTGGGGGGGAAGCTAGGGGGGCATCCCGCTAACCCCCGCTCCCCACCTCCCAGGTGAACAACAACGGGATCATCTCCTTCCTGAAGGAGGTTTCTCAGTTCACCCCGGTGGCCTTCCCCATCGCCAAGGACCGTTGTGTGGTGGCAGCCTTCTGGGCAGATGTGGACAACCGGCGTGCGGGCGACGTGTACTACCGGGAGGCCACCGACCCGCCCACGCTGCACAGAGCCACCGAGGATGTCAGGCGCTACTTCCCTGAGCTCCCAGACTTTTCCGCCACCTGGGTTTTCGTCGCCACCTGGTATCGAGTCACCTTCTTTGGAGGCAGTTCCTCTTCCCCCGTGAGTGCAGGCACTTGTCCTGGGGAAGGGAGGGCACCTGGCTAGGGCCTTGGGTCTTCCCACAGCAGGGCCCCCACCTCGTCAGGACAGGTCAGGCGCAGTCACTGGTCCATACCCGGGAGAGGAGAACTGGGCTCAGGGACCTAAGTCACTTGGCTGTGATCACAGAGCCGGGGTGGAAGAGGATAGAGCCTCAGCCTTCCCCAACCCTCCTGGAAACCAGGTGCCTCCAGGAAACACCAAATGCCCGAAAACAGCAGTTGCCCCGCTAAGGATGAGGGGTGTTAGAAGGATTTCCACTGGGAGTGGCTCGGGGCCCAAAGGGTTAAACTGGACGGTTATTCTGTTTTACACTTTATTCTGCGATAATACCAAACAGAAAAGAAATGTTGAGAATAACTGACCACTGGCCCAGCGTGGGAAGTCTTGGTGGGCCGGTTCGGCCCAGTGGCGGATGCAGTCGCTGAGCACCTGCCACTGCCTGGCCTGCACTGGCCATGTGCACAAGGCATTTTTACGGGCACCCTCTAGGTGGGAGGCAGTGTTTTGGGCACGGGGGAGACAGCCTGGACAAAGTGGAAAGACGTGCCTGGCCTATGGGTACACTGTAGTGGAGGTGACATACGTGGCTGGCCGGGTAAGAAGATGCCAGGTGTCAGGAAGTGCCTAGAAGCACAGCCCAGCGAGGGGGCACTCCTGGAGCAGGTTCGTTAACAGAAAGTGGACAGTTAAGTTTCACACGTCTCCTAGTTGGTCCTCAAAACTTTGAACCTGCCCCGCTCCTAAAGCGCCACCACGGGTCCTCACGGACGGCCGCCCTCCCCCACCAGCCTCCACCACCGGCACCTTCACAGGCATCTTCAGAGTGGTGGCGCTAACATTGTCTTCATGGAGCAGGGCACTGGTTTCCCTGCTGCCAGCCCTCATCGAGTAAGAGTGTATGTCGTGTGGTTCCCCATCTTTTTCAATGACTGCAAACCAGTCCAGTGACGGGCGGCGCCTGAATCTGCCGCCTGGACTCTGTGATGGGACGGCGGCAACATGAGGGCCTGAGGCGGGCACCGTGTGACCCAAGGTGCTTTCTTCACAGGCGCGTCCTGGCACACGCCTGCACAAGGGAGATGGGCCTGCAGAATTCCAGCTTTCCTCTCACGAGGGCACACGGTCTTCCTGGCATAAGCCTCACGGGGACGCGCCTGTGTCCTTGCACCCAGCTAACCGCAGTGTCATCTCCCTTCTTTGCCAACTACATGAGCAAGCAGACGACAAGGAGTGCTGGGTGTTGACACACCCACCTTCGGTTTCTGGCGATACTGATGTGTGCTAGTGTTTTGGGCTGGCTGTGCCCCGCTGTGATGTGTCTGTCGTACCCTCTGCCAGTTTTTCTGCACGACTTCTGGTCTTTTTCTTATTGATCTGTAGAGGTTCTTCTTGGATTAAGGGCAGCAGTAATTTCACTTGCTGTATGTGATGTGAATACATTTTTCACTTTGCTGTTTGCCACTCAGGTTGATCTTATGGCATTTTTTTGTTTTCACATTCACAAGTTTTTTGTAGTCAAACGTATAAATCGCTCTTTTGGTTTCGCCCTTAACAAACATCACGCTTAAAAGTCCTTTCCCTTCCCTGAGGTGCTGCTGTGCATATTTGCCTATATTTTTTTCCAGGACTTTTATGGTTTTGTTTCAAAACATGCCTTGATTTGGGATTTATTTTCATGTGTGGTATAAAGCGGGGCTCCGATTCTATTCTTTTTCAGAGAGTTTCCCATTTGTCCCAAGATCGCGTGTCACACACTCTCGACCCTTCGCCCCGATCTGGTGTGACCTCTGTCATATGTGCACTGCCCATCAGTGTTTTCACGGAATAGAGTTCCATGAAAGCCATAAACCTAATTACTAAAATCCGCTTCTCCGTGGTCCCTGCTTTTATCCTCGCCCTCTCTCTTCCGTTTTTGTTCGTTTCCCGCAGGAGACTTTGTGGATTGGCGGGGGGGCGGGAAGACTCACCTGAAAGCTGCGATGGCGCACGGTGAGAGAGCCTGGGGAGCCCGAGGCTGCGCACGCACTGGGGCGTGAAGAGGCCCCAGCTTGAGTCTGAGCTTAGGCAGCAGGCAGCTCAAGGGGCAGGGTGCCCAGGAGCCAGGAGCTGCAGCCCCAGCCCCGGAGCAGCAAGCCCTCCTGCAGCCCCAGGCCCCGCCCTGGGCCAGGCACCTGCTCCGTCCACGTGGGCCCTGGGCAGCACTCTGTCCTCTGGGCAAGGGCAATGAGGTCAAGTCAACTGCCAGTGGCCAGGGGTTTGGGTTGTACGTGAGGAGTAAGGTGCAGGCTGCAGGCTGTGAGCCTGTAAGTGGGGCCCTCATAAGAGGATCCGGCCAGGAGGACTTCTCGCCATGGTCCCAGGTCTCTGGGAGAAACAGACAGGCGAGGCACTGCTGGGTCCTCCAAACTGGCCTGCACAGAGGCCCTGGGCTCGGGCATCTGGGAGTCAGCTCTGGGGCTACACAAACATGGGATCCATCAGGAAGGGTGGGTCAGTTCATACCTGAGGGGCAGTGCACCTGTGTCTGGAAGTCTAGTTCCTGAGGAAGGGGGTTCCTGCAGCCCTCACCGCTGCACACCACAGAGTAGTCAAACCTCGGGCAGGCAGACTGGCGGCAGCACGGCTAAGCCAAGAGGTGCAAGCGAGAAGCAGAATCGGCCCAGAATGACACTCATGGACTTAATGGCGTGCTGGGCCCAGGGTCCTCCCAAAAGTCTCCTTAGGGCCCTCGTGGAAACGTGCAGTCGAGTCCTCAGGACGCCCCAGTCACCTGCTCACTTATGCTTATTAATCGCACTTGTCAGTGGCCTTGCTTCTCCAGAAACGGGGGGCCCCTGAGCCCAGGTCTTCAGCTGCCTGTCTTGATGGTACTAGGCATGGTAGTTGCTGGGGCCCTCGGGGACCCCAGGAGGCCCGCCCTGGGTGCAGCCCTTTGAGAAACGCTCACTTGGATAGCTGCATGCCAGCCTCTTGTTTTACACGCGGGAAACCAGGGGTGGAGGCTGAGCATGGCCATGTTTCTAGAACTATGTGTGGTAGAGCTGGGAAGGGTCCAAGGGATGAGAAGGTGCTGGGGTGTACGTGACTACGGGGGTCTGCCTCCATGGGAAGTCAGCGGGCAGTCCCGGCAAACAGCACACAACAGACGTGCAGGGCCCCTGTGCTGGCCTAGGGGGTGAAACCGTGGATGCTCTGTCACCAGCGCTGTGGTCACACCATTACCCAGAGGCCAATCCTTTGGGTCAGGGAGGGAAGAGCGTTGCGAGTGGTTCTTCCACCTGAATCTGCGAGGTGGCGTGTGAGGCTCCGGCTCCTTCCTGTGTCCGCAGCCTCCGTATGCCTGGCCTTGCGTCCGTGCCTCAACGGCGGCAAGTGTATCGACGACTGCATCACAGGCAACCCCTCCTACACCTGCTCCTGCCTCTCGGGCTTCACAGGGCGGAGGTGCCATCTGGGTGAGCGGTTGCTCCGGGGCAGGAACAGGGCACCCCCCTATCCTCCCCAGCTTGGTTTCCTCCACTGAGACCCCAGCTCACCCATGTTTCAGATGTGAACGAGTGTGATTCCCACCCGTGTCAGAATGGCGGGACCTGCACCCATGGTGTCAACAGCTTCAGCTGCCAGTGCCCAGCCAGCTTCACAGGACCCACCTGTGAGACAGGTAGGAGGAACCCGCCTAGGATTCCATGTGATTCCCCATGGCCCACTGGCTGCAGAACAGCCAGGACACATAGTGGGGCAAGAGCAAGGTCTAGGACGGCCCAGACCAGCACGGTCA
This sequence comes from Galeopterus variegatus, assembly GCF_000696425.1. Classification (NCBI taxonomy): domain Eukaryota; kingdom Metazoa; phylum Chordata; class Mammalia; order Dermoptera; family Cynocephalidae; genus Galeopterus; species Galeopterus variegatus. The sequence goes on from NW_007727782.1 coordinate 46,140, forward strand.
GCTGTGCACACCACCGGTGTTTGCAGCCCAGGAAGGCTCGTCAATGAGGAGTGGGGAGTGGAGGAGCCCACATGCTACAGGAGAGCCCCCGTCACGTGAGTGTGCGCAGGAGCAGTGACTGCAGCAGACACAGGCTTCCTAGGCCTGGCATTAAAACCAGGGATGAGGCCTTGGAACAGGCTGGAGCCAGCCCTGCACTGGGCCAGGGTCAGGGCCAGACTTGTAGTGGGGTCCAGATGAGAGCCCCAGTAGTGTGGCGGTGCCACTCTCACCCCAGGACCAGCTTGATGGGAATGTAGGGGGCTTCTTGTGTCATGGGCCCACGGTGGGGTCGGGAGGGCACAAATGCCCCTCCGCCTGCCCGCATTCCCAGAACCCAGCTGCTTCAGGATGCCGCTGGGGGTCTCACAGCCAAGGCGTGCGCTGGGTCCTTCTCCTTCCCCACTGCTACTTCCAAACCACTGCTCGCCTCCTCCCTCAGAGCCCGGCTCTTCTGAAGCCCCTGCTATCAGGTTCAGCCCCCACTAACCTGCCCTTTGACCAGCACCTCTTCCGGCCTCTTAGCCTGGCCCTTTACCACCTGGTGAAGAAAGGTGAACCCATTCCCACCCCCCAGCTCACTCTGGAGTGCTGCTTGCGAAGCTTGACAAAGGGAGCCCCTTAAACTCAAAGCAGCGTGACCGCACACTCTCCACCTGGCTCAGCCAGATGCGGCCTCCTCCACCCTAAGCACTGCACGCCCTTCATGGCTCTGTCACAGCCCACACCCCAGAGTCTGCTCCCTGACACGAGAGCCACCCAGGGAAGGTCCACTCACAGAGGACAGAGGCTGGACTCGATTCCCCCCATTGCCTCCTGCCCAGCACACCCCCTCCCTCCACCCCAGGTTTGCTGAATTAGACCCAAATCAGATGAAGCTTTGAAGCTTTGGGTGGCCCCTCCCTGGCCTGTCACCCTTTAGAGCCAGCCAGGCCTGCCTGAGCTGCACGCTGGAGGTGCGTCTGGGGTGGGGCTCAGCAGGCGTCCCCAGGGGCCTCTGCCCCATCAGGCAACCACAGCCAGGAGTCTAACGTCCTGTCCATGACTCTTCACTTGTAGCTCAGTCCCCATGTGACACCAAAGAGTGTCAGAATGGCGGCCAGTGCCAGGCAGAGAGCGGCTCTGCAGTGTGTGTGTGCCAGGCAGGGTACACGGGGGCAGCCTGCGAGACGGGTGAGCAGCCTGCCCTCAGGCCGGGGACGGGCATGATGCTGGGTACGAGGGTGGTCAAAGCATGGCTCAAGACAAGCTCCCACCTCTGTTGTCCCCAGACGTGGACGAGTGCAGCTCTGGCCCATGCCTGAACGGAGGGTCCTGTGTTGACCTAGTGGGGAATTACACCTGCTTGTGTGCAGAGCCCTTCAAGGGACCTCGCTGTGAGACAGGTAACTGACCACATGCCTGCAGCCCTCCACAGGTGACAGTGGTCTTGTGCAGGGGCCTCCGTAGCCACTCTCCCCATTCCCTGCCTCACTGTCTGGCTCAGCCCCACCTCTGTCTCTGGGATGGGAGGAGGTCTCTGCCCTCTCCCCACTTCCCAGCCCCTCCTGCTCCAGCACACTGACCTGCTGTGTGAGGCCTAGCAAGTGTCTTCCCCTCTCTGGGCCCTAGTTTCCATCTGTGAAATGCAGGGATAGAGGACAATTCCTAAGGCCTTCCTCCAGCTGAGGTGATGCTCAGCTTTTTAACGTCCTTCCTTTCTAGCCCAGACCCTCACCATGCAAGGGGAAAACCTGCAGGAGTCAGAAAGAAACTGACCGTTACCACCGACCTTTATGCTACTGTTTTCTATTTTATTTAATATTGTTTTAAATGCTGGTTATGGCTTGGTAGATCAGTTAAAAGGCCCACTAGAGATTACAGCCCACAGGTAGAAAACAAGGCTTTAGTGTTTGACTCTTGCCCCAGCGTCCAGAGGCTTCCCCACTGTGCCTAGGGCTGCAGGTGCAGCCTGGGCTGCTTCTCCCAGGGAGATGTCACCATAAACTAGCCCACAGGTAGAAAACAAGGCTTTAGTGTTTGACTCTTGCCCCAGCGTCCAGAGGCTTCCCTACTGTGCCTAGGGCTGCAGGTGCAGCCTGGGCTGCTTCTCCCAGGGAGATGTCACCATAAACTATTCAGATTCATTCTGAGTTTTAAAAAATGAGGAAATTACATTTTAAGACACAGTAAGTAGGACACAGTCTTTGTGTCAGATGGCCATGCATGGGGGGCCAGGGTGTGCCCTGAGGGAAGGGTGAGGCTCTGCAGTGCAGAAGGGAGGACAGTGATGATCTTATTTGGTTTCTTTAAAGTCATTGTTATGTATCACAGTTCACCTTGCCCAGATTGCTATCTAAATGTCAGTGTATTCCACTAAACTCATGTCATAAAACAGACACATGGTTTCCAAAGATGTTTGCAAAGAAACCATGTTGTGCACGGAACACCAACAATGCAAGGGGAAGCGAATGATTAGGAAGAGCAGAGCTGACACTACTAATGTGAGCCACACTATAAGGTACAAAAACTGACCCTCTAATCAGATCTGACAGGAGGTTGGCCAAAAATTGGAGATTATTAAAAAAAAAAAAAAAAAAGTATCAGCTTCTGGCCAAGAAAAATTAACTGCTCTGGGGATTTCTCTCACCATCAACAACTAGAAAACCAGTCAAACTCTATGAAGCCCCTGTTTTCAGCCACCGGACAACAGAAAGCCCAGGACTGTCATCCCTGAGAGAGGGGATCAAATGAGATGAGCCCTGCAATTGCCCCAGATGCTGCTAGGGGCAGCTTCCAGGCCACTGTGCAGGGAGGGGGGACCCAAAGTCCAGCATCCCCTTGGGGGATAGAATACCAGAGAGGATGGAACTGCTGAGAGTGGGCCAGGAGCGTGAGATCAGGGCAGCTTCCAGGCCACTGTGCAGGGAGGGGGGACCCAAAGTCCAGCATCCCCTTGGGGGACAGAATACCAGAGAATGGAGCTGCTGAGAGTGGGCCAGGAGCATGACATCTGGAGGGGACCCCCTTGAATCTTTGGCTCAGCGTGATCTGGGTGGGATGATATCCACAAGGCGGGGAAAGAGCTACTAGAAAACAGGAAGTCAAACAATTCCAGGAGTTCAGACAGGGTGGGAGATAATTCACCTCCCTGCCAGGCAGAGTGGAGAGAGCTCTTCCTACCCAAGACCAGTGCTGAGTAGAGTCCTCAGTAGGGTATCCCTTCAGTAGTGGGAATAAGTAAGTGCTAAACTAAAGTCTAATATGGACCTGCCCTAACAAATCTTAAAAGAAAGTCTGAAAGGATCAAACTGATCCCAAGTCATTTAACCATTTGCCAGAATAAAATCCTGCACTCTTTAACAGGAGTATAACAGGAATATAACAGCATCCAGGACCCCAAAATTCCCAATCAAAAATTATCAGGCATACAAAGAAGTAAAATATAACCCACAGACAAAATAGGAGAAAATAAATCAACAGAAAAAAACAACAGAAATGACAGAGGTGGTAGAATTAGCAGATATAAATGTTTAATCACCTAGTGTGAACATGCTCCACGTACTCAGGTTTGCAGAGGATAAAAAAACATGAGACGTAGAAGATACTAAAAAAAGAGAAAGAAACCATAGAGGTGAAAAATATGTCTGAATTTTTAAAATACACTGGATAATACTAACAGCAGGTTAGACATTGCAGAAGGATCAATTAACTTGAAGAGGAAATAGAAACAATTCAGTTGCATCACAGACAGAATAAAGACTAAAAAAAGCAACAGATCTGCGGTGACCTGCAGAACAACATTAAGCAGTCTATCACGTGTGTATCTGAAGTCCAAGCAGGCGGATAGGCGGAGGGTTGCAGCGTTACAGAAGAAGTATGTGAAGAAATAATAGCCAAACATTTCCAAATGTGATGAAACCTAAGACCCACATTTCTGAAAAAGACATGAAGAAAACCACACAAAGCCACACCATCATCAAATTGCTGAAAACCAATCATGAAGAAAAAATCTGAAAAGCAGCCAGAGGAAAAAGACACATTACACACGGAGAAACAAGAACGGCAACGAGCTTGTCATCATAAACGAAGCGGCCCAGGGACACTGGAGTGCCACCTTTACAGTACTGAAAGAGAAAACGATCAGCCGAGTAGTATACACCCAGCAAAACTCTCTTTCAAAAATTAAGATGAAGTAAGGATGTTTTCACACAGGCAAAAGCCAACAGCATTCACCACCAGCATTACAAGAAATGCTGAAGGGAGTGCTTTAGTTGGGAGGAAATGGTACCGATGAACATGTGCACCTGCACAAAGGAAGGGCATGTGTCAGAGATGGTGGACATATGGGGAAGGCTTTCTTCTTACCTTTTAATCCCTTTCAAAATAATTTTAAAATAAAGTAAGAACAATATACTGTGGGGTTTATGACATATGTAGAAATAAAATGTGTGACACCAATAACATGAACCAGGATGTGCAGACTTTTTCTGTGGAGGGCCAGATAGTAAGTACTTTGGTTTTGGGAGCCATGTGGTCCCTGTCACAGCTCTTCAACTCTGCCCTCGAAGTTGACAGTGGCCAGCCATAGATAGGACATGCATGGATGGGCATGATTGTGTCCCGGTACAACTTTATTTTTTAAAATGAGTGGCAGACAAGATTTGGGCTGTGGGTGGGCCACAGTTTACCAACCCCTAGGAAGAAACATCATGAAGAAAAAATCTGAAAAGCAGCCAGAGGAAAAAGACACATTACACACGGAGAAACAAGAACGGCAACGAGCTTGTCATCATAAACGAAGCGGCCCAGGGACACTGGAGTGCCACCTTTACAGTACTGAAAGAGAAAATGATCAGCCGAGTAGTATACACCCAGCAAAACTCTCTTTCAAAAATTAAGATGAAGTAAGGATGTTTTCACACAGGCAAAAGCCAACAGCATTCACCACCAGCATTACAAGAAATGCTGAAGGGAGTGCTTTAGTTGGGAGGAAATGGTACCGATGAACATGTGCACCTGCACAAAGGAAGGGCATGTGTCAGAGATGGTGGACATATGGGGAAGGCTTTCTTCTTACCTTTTAATCCCTTTCAAAATAATTTTAAAATAAAGTAAGAACAATATACTGTGGGGTTTATGACATATGTAGAAATAAAATGTGTGACACCAATAACATGAACCAGGATGTGCAGACTTTTTCTGTGGAGGGCCAGATAGTAAGTACTTTGGTTTTGGGAGCCATGTGGTCCCTGTCACAGCTCTTCAACTCTGCCCTCGAAGTTGACAGTGGCCTGCCATAGACAGGACATGCATGGATGGGCATGGTTGTGTCCCGGTACAACTTTATTTTTTAAAATGAGTGGCAGACAAGATTTGGGCTGTGGGTGGGCCACAGTTTACCAACCCCTAGGAAGAAATAGAAGTCTAATATCATAAGGTCCTTATGTTATATAAAGTGGCATAATGTTTGAAAGTAGGCNACAACAAGTAATAATAATAATAATAAAGTTATAGCCAATAAACCAATTATGAAGATAGAATATAATCCTAAAAATAATCCAGAAGGCAGGAAAAGAAGTAAAAAAGAACAAAGAATAAGTAGGACAAATAAAAACCAAGAGCAGGATGATAGGTTAAATCCAGTCATGTCACCTGTTACATTAAAACATAAAGTGTTTAAACATGCCAAGTAAAAGGCAGGGGTTGCCACACTGAATTGGAAGGCAAGACCCAACTACATACTGTCTACAAGAAACCCACTGTAAATATAAAGACGCAGATAACTTTAAAGTAGTAGAAGGGGTTTCCAGTTCTGAGTAAGACAGAGTAAGTACACTGTACCCTGTCTCTTCCACTGAATGCAGCTATAAATCCTGGACAGATGCATGGAGTAGCTATCTGAGGACTCTGAAAAGTAAGTAGTAGCAAGTGGATTGGGGAAGAAGACCAGGCTTCGAAGTCCCATCCAACCAGTGGTGAGTTTACCATTTTTTTGCTCTGGTAACCCCCAAGCCTGGACTCAAAGCCACCCTGGACAGGAAGTGACCATCAGCGTGGACAAAAAGAGAATTCCAGGAGAAGCCCTCTAATCAGGCATCAGAAGCAGGACTAACAGTGGCAGAGGAAGGGGACCCTCAGGTGCCTAAAACCATGAAGGAGGGGACCCTTCCTCTCTAATTGGAGGTGCTATGGTTTCAAGGGGGTGGGGCAAATTGCTATTGTCTTTCCATCTCTCTGCTGGCCCCCCATTTGGCCCCAGCCATGAGTGCAGTCACAAGAAGTAAGTGGCAGGGTAGGGCAATTAAATCCCCAGCTTTCTTGCCAGAGGACCAAAAAGGGTAACCTCACTGAACTGGAAAGTACGGGGAGATTGTGGAGATGGTGAATCTTCAGACGGCAACTCCATATAGTCATTTATGAACTCTTGAGCTCCCCCAGGTTGGGCATGTATAATCTGATCCAAAGTTTTAAAGATAATACCATTTATAATAGCTCTCTTAAAATTAAAAGACATGGAAATAAATGTAATAAAGCATGTACAGAATTTGTATGCTGAAAACTACAAAACGCTCATGAAAGAAATCGAAGAAGATCTAAGTAAATGGAGAGACACACCGTGTTCATGGATTAAAGACTCAACACAGTAAATATGTTAGTTCTCCCCAGATTTATAGATTTAACATGATTCCAATCAAAATATCTGCAGGATTTTTTTGTAGATACAGACAAGCTGGTTCTAAAATGTATATGGAAAGGAAAAGGAATTTGAATAGCCAAAATAATTTTGAAAAAGAGGAATAAATTTTAAGGAATTACCCTACCAGGTATTAAGACTTACTGTATAGCTGCAGTGATCAAGAGCATGTGGTATTGGCAAAGGGATCGACACATGGATCAATGAAACAGAAGAGAGAATCCAGAATGAGACAAATATGGCCAATTAATTTTTGAAAAGGACATAAAAGCAATTCAATGGAGAAAGGATAATCTTTTCAATGAATGGCTTTGGAATGATTAGACATCCTTAGGTAAAAAATGAATCTCAACTTAAACCTTACTTACACCTTATACAAAGATTAACTCAAAATAGATCATACATCTAAATGGAAAACATAAAACTATAACATTTTTAGAAGAAAACATAGGAAAAAGTCTTGGTGACCTAGCTAGCCTTAGGTAAAGTGTTCTTAGATAAGATAGCAAAAGCATGATCCATAAAAGAAAACATAGATTAATTAGACTTTATCAAAATTTAAAACTTTTGCTCTGTGAAAGACATGGTTAAAAGAATGAAAGATAAGCTACACACCGGGAAAAATGTTTGCAAAACTCGTGTCCAAGAAAGGACTTATAGCTAGAGTCTCTAAAGGACTCTCAAAGTTCAACTGTGAGAAGCAAATAGCTCAATTTAAGAAAGAACAAAAGACTGCAAGAGACACTTAACCACAAAGGATAGATGGAGGCGAATAAGCAATGGACAGATGTTCTTGTCATTGTCATCAGCCATTAGTTGAATGCAAACCAAAGCCATGATGAGACACCACTACAGACCCACTAGAGTGGCTAAAATAAAGAATGCTGACCTGGTGTGGATGCACAGAACTGGAACTCTGACACATTTCTGGTGGGAATGCAAATGATCCAGCCATTCTGCAAACAGTTTGACAGATTTTTATAGTTAAACATACATTTATAACGTGACCCAGCAATCCCACTCCTAGGTATTAATCCTTAAGAATGAAAATGTATGTTCATGCAAAAATCCATACATGAATGTATTTATATCACGTCTATTTATATAATTATTAAAAGTCTGGGACCCAGGAGCTGGCCGGTTAGCATGCAGCCTTATAACACTCAGAGCACAGCCTTATTACACTGATATCCCCTTACCAGCCAGCCACCAAAAAAAAAATAAAGGCAAAAATCTGGAACCCAAATATCCTTCACTGGGTAACTGGATGGACAAACTGTCATACCTCTGTACACTGGAATACTACTCAGTCAAAATGAAGGACTAATTATTGATACACACAACAACTTAGCTGGATCTCAGAGGCATCACGCTAAGTGAAAGAAGCTGGTCTCAAAAGATTACATATTGTATGCGTCCACTGATATGGCATTCTTGAAAAGACAAAACTATAGTGATACACAGATCAGAAGTTGCCAGGAGTTTGGGGAGGGAGGAATCTGTGACTCTGAAGAGATAGAAAGAGGAAGTCTTTGAGGGTAATGGGGTGCTCTGTATCCTGATTGTGGTGGGGGTTGCACAAATCTATACATGTGTTAAAATTCATAGACATGTACACCAGACGAAAGTCAATTTTACTGAATACTAATTTACAAAGAAAAATTCTGAAAGTACATGAAGAAATTGAATAATTAAAAAAAAAAAATCCAAAAAAGTAATAGGTTGCAAACATGAATCAAGAAAAGGCTGGTTTCTGCTTGCCAAGCTGAGAAGAGAGAGAGAGAGAAGGCTGGAGTGGCTATATTGCAACAAGATAAATTAAACTTTAGAATGAGTAATACCACCAGGAATGGTGAGGGAACCTTTGTAGTGATGAAGGGTCAGTTCATCAAGAAGACATAACTAAATGTACTTGCACCTGTTAACACGTATTAACGTTTATTAAAATACACCAAGCAAAAGCTGACAGGACTGCAAGGAGAAATAGATTTCAACTCTCCTCTCCCAGTAATTCAAAGAATATGTAGACAGAAAATCAGTAAGGCTGTGGCAGACTTGAACTTGACCTGATTAACATTCCTAGAGCCTCACATTCTTCAAGTGCTCATGGGGCACCACCATGATGCACCACATCGTGGGCTGTAAAATAAGGCTCAATAAGTTTAAAAGTATTGTGTTTTCTGACCTCAGCAAAATTAAATTAGAAATCAACACCAGAAAGATCCCAGGGAAATCATACGTGTTTTACTAATAGGGATGCTGGATCAGAAATGCATGGAGGCCCCTGGCTTTAGGTGGGACCTCCAGTGCTTCTTTCTGAGTTCCAAGGAAGGAGCTAGGAGATGCTGAGCTCTGAGGGTGTGGAGCAGCAACAAACCAGTTTCCAGAAAATAAGCCTCTGGCTTAACTTCCACTGGACACCGAGAACAGAAGTTAAACCCAACAAGCACTGTGGGAATTGGGCAGGAGGCCAGCTTCCCCTTCCAGCCCTCAGCCTCATCCTCTCCAATGTGCTCTGCAAGGCTGCTGGTGACTGCTGTCTTTCTTGCAGGAAGCCACTCAGTGCCCGATGCCTGCCTCTCAGCTCCTTGCCAGAACGGGGGCACCTGTGTGGATGCAGATCAAGGCTACGTGTGCGAATGCCCTGGAGGCTTCATGGGCCTGGACTGCAGGGAGAGTGCGTCTGGGCTGCTGGGCCTGCCTGTGGGCAGCAGACTCCGGGAGGGTCCTCCCATGGGTTGTGCATGCAGGAAACACGAGAGAAACGTGTGTGAGAGTGTGCATGTGTTTGAGTGTGTGTGTGCGTGCACACAGCAGTTCTGATGGGAAAGTGGCTGGAGAAGGGCAGGGTCGAAAGAGGGCCCATCTTCCTGTGCCCCCACATGGGAGGCTCCTCCCTCTGTCCATGGCAGGAATCTCCGATGACTGTGGCTGCCGCAACGGAGGCAGATGCCTGGGCACCAACAGCACACTCTGCCAGTGTCCCCCCGGCTTCTTCGGGCTCCTCTGTGAATTTGGTAAGTGCCCAAGGCTGGGGCAGGAGGCATCCCCCTACCAGGGTATGAACGGTGGTGGGCCTGGTCCAGATGCTTGACCAGTGGTCCCGTGAACTCCCATCCCTATTCCCGGAAGGGCTGGCCACAGAGTGCCTGAACCTGGTCGCCATGGCGGGGTCACTGGGTCTGGGGCAGCTCCACCCTTGTCAGGGACTTGAGGTCCCCAGGAAGACACGTGGGGATATGGGTGAGCTTACCTTTTTCCGCAGAAGTCACGGCCATGCCCTGCAACATGAACACACAGTGCCCTGATGGGGGCTACTGCATGGAGTATGGCGGCAGCTACCTTTGCGTCTGCCACACCGACCACAACGTCAGCCACTGTGAGTGCTTGGGGACAGGCCTGCAGAGCCGGAGTCCTTCCAGAAACCAGGGACAGGGTGGAGAGAAGGTGGTGGGGGAAGCAGGCAGAGGCCAGGGCATCTCCTGCCCCCTGCTGACTCTGGGGAGGACCTGCATGTCTCAGAACCTCTCCCAGTAGCCTCCTTCTCTCACACGAGGCCAGATGTTGCCTCTTCACCCCTCACTTACACCCAGAGGGAAAAGCCCATTTACTGCAATACAAGCACCATGTAGCGTCTTCCCTAAGCCCCCAGCATAAGCTATTAAAAAACTTAATACATACACAGTTAAGTGTATGTAGTTTAACACATTTACCACAATATATTTGTTAGTGTATAGACGATCGGTCACTTACATTGTTATAATTACGTGTAATGTAATAATGATAATGTTGGAGGCAGTGATGTAGGAAGACATTTATGTATGGGAGCTCAGTCCTACCTCAAGGGAAGAGGGAGGGTGAATTCTGGGACACTCGAGAAAAAGAGAAACTCCAGGGAGGGGCCTTAGAGCTCTCTGCGGGGGGTCAAGACGCCTGCAGAGTGTATTTTACGTGGCCTTGGCTCTAGAGAGGATGTCAGGGTGACCCTGGCAGGCGTGGCTCCCGCCAGCCTCTTGCCACGTGCAGGAGGAGGCGCATGCTCCAGGACCGCCCTCTGCGCCCCTCCCCCCAGCCCTGCCGTCCCCCTGTGACTCAGACCCCTGCTTCAACGGTGGCTCCTGTGACGCCCACGATGACTCCTACACGTGCGAGTGCCCGCGCGGGTTCCACGGCAAGCACTGCGAGAAAGGTAGGGCGGGGGCGCCTGCGGCGTCAGCACCCTGGAGAGCGCCCGCCGCGTCCCCCGCCCGCCGCTCTGCTGTTTACCTGTGGCTGGCGCCGCACCCCTGCTGTTCTGTCACCTGTCCTGATCTGCAGCAGTGCTGGCCTGCTGGTCAGAGCTCTGCTTTCCTCAGAAGAGGCTTAGCTTCCTGCTCAGCGCTATTCCAAATAGATTTTAGAATCATTGTATTGACTGAAAAAAATTCATTAGGACTTCATTACATCTAATTCAAGGTGGAGGATGTTGATGTCTCACAACATTTAGCCACTTGAGAACCTAAGTGTTCTGTAAGTACATTCCTCGCCAACACTCACCCATGCAATGAAGTGGCACTCGGGACTCCCATCAGTGACCCAGACGTCTCAGGCATCCCCTTAGTCAGTGCCCAGAGGGTGGCAGCCTGACCCCAGGGAGGCCTGGCTAGTTCTCCTGGGGCTCAGCGCCCTCGGCAATCCCACAGCCCTTGCTCGTCTGGAGAACCAAGACCTCTGTGGATTTACCTGGACATCTTCCCATGGCTACTCTCCTGCCCTTTACCATGTCCCCGAGGGCAGGTTCCCGACAGTCTAAATCCTGGAATCCCATGGCTTCCCCCACCCCCACAGCAGAAGGAGAGGGGATTTCCAAAGAGAAGACCCCTCTGTTTGGTTCTCTGGAGGAGCTTCTGAGGCCTTTCACCCTGAACATTCTCTTAGGACCAACCCAAGCCCGCATACAGGCGCCCTGCCCAGGTCCACTCTTACCCTGCTGCAGCTGCTTGGCCCCCATGGTGTGCAGAGGCCACAGCACCCATGAAGTGTCCCACCCAGAGCCCACACTTCTCCAGGCTAGGCTCCCAGCACCCAGTGTCCCTGCCCAGCAGTCCTGTGCCCATCCCAGGAACTACACAGGCCTCCCCCAGGGTGCGGGCTCTCAAGAGCAGGTGGAGCCACCAGTGTGGACACCTCTGAGCCAGGGTGGGGACCAAAGGGGTACAACAGGTGGCTGCTCTCAGGGGTGGGGCCGCTGGAGCCTGCACATGCAGCTGGTGAGGCCCCTTGGGGTGTGGGTGGGGGAAGAGAAGGGGTGAGAACACTCTCCTGCTGCACCTGCCCCGAGAATGCCCCAGTCCACAATTCTGGACTCCTCATTGGCCCCTGTGGAGGTGTGATTTGTTTGATTTAGTGATTGTCACTCGATTCACACCTTTATGTGGATGCCTCAAGCACAGGCCCAGGCGTCTGAGCTCCTTGGGGGCCCAGAAAGTGGTAGGCCCAGAGAAGATGTGCCCACACCAATGCAGGCACAGAAAACATAAAAATAAAACTGACTGCCATGGATCTGGGTGTCGGGTCCGCTGCAACTCAGCTCCTCTGTCTTCAGATGTCAGATGTGTGTCACAGGAAGCGGGCGGCACTGTACTCACTGGCTGGGATGTGGGCCCCACTGTCCCAGAGCCCGGGGCAGAGAAGAGGATGGTGGGCAGACGGCCCCCGAGTCCGAGCGGGGGGGTCTCCAGATTGTGACCCCACCACACACCTGCTCCACTGGCTTGGCCCTTCTGCGTCTGGGCCTCAGGGCTCAGCTCTCAGCCCACCCCGTGCCAGAGGACCAAGAAAGCACAGTGGGGTGCGTGGGCCTCTGCAGGGCCAGGAGTCTGACCCTGCTCATCCGTCTCTCCCTGTCCTTCCACTCAGCCCGGCCACACCTGTGCAGCTCGGGGCCCTGCCGGAATGGGGGCACGTGCAAGGAGGCGGGTGGCGAGTACCACTGCAGCTGCCCCTACCGCTTCACCGGGAAGCACTGTGAGATAGGTGTGGCCCCTGGGGGGTGGGAATGACTGGCCAGCCCTGAGCTGGGGCCCTGAGCCCGCTGGAATCAGCCTGGATGGGGAGGAGCTGACTCCCAGCCTGGCCGCCAGCATCTGCCTCTCAGGAATGTTCTCATGAAGGCCCTAGCTCTGGGATGTTGGGAAACCAGGGAGGGTTGATGGGTCATGCCACCTGACCCCTCCAGGTGCCTTCTGCTTCCAGGGAAGCCAGACTCGTGTGCTTCCGGCCCTTGTCACAATGGTGGTACCTGCTTCCACTACATCGGGAAATACAAGTGTGACTGTCCCCCAGGCTTTTCTGGGAGGCACTGTGAGATAGGTAAGGTATGTGGGAGGCCAGCCCCCAGCCAGGCCAGGGCAACTGGGGACTTTGTCTCCTCTGAGACATGAAAAGAGGCCCCGTGGGCAGGGCTGGCCCAGGCCCTAGAGGGATAGGAGGCAGAGCTGGGTGCAGGAGGCAGGACACCCCCCACAACCCAGAGGCCAGCAGAGAAGACATGGTGATCAGGCTCCTCCTGCATTCTTGCAGCCCCCTCCCCCTGCTTCCGGAGCCCGTGTGTGAATGGGGGTATCTGCGAGGACCTAGGCACGGATTTCTCCTGCCGCTGCCAAGCGGGGTACACAGGACGCCGGTGCCAGGCAGGTGAGAGGACTGGTGGGGGGGGCATCAGGATGGGGGGCATGGGATTACTTCCTAATCTCTGCAGAATTGGGCAGCACAGCAATGGGGAAAAAAGGCAGGACACCTCTGGGGCAGCCAGTCCCCAGGTGAGAGGACTCGTGGGGGGGGCATCAGGATGGGGGGCATGGGATTACTTCCTAATCTCTGAAGAATTGGGCAGCACAGCAATGGGGAAAAACGGCAGGACACCTCTGGGGCAGCCAGTCCCCAGAAGTCAAGCACCTTCCCCCTAGGAAGGGTGGTGCTAGGAGCCAGGCAGGCCAAAGGCAGAGCAGTGGGGAGGGGCCCAGGCAGGTGCCCCACAGCTCAGGGCAGGTTGCTGTGTCCTGCAGAGGTGGACTGCAGCTCCCCTGAGGAGGTTAGGCATGCCACACTGCGCCTCAGCAGCACTTGACTGGGCTCGGTGGCCCCATACATGCATGACCGCAGCTACAGCATGAGCGCCCCCAGCCACGCCTAGGTCTGCCAGCCTCAGGGTGTCCAGAGTGAGCCTCCCCAGTGCTTCGGTGATTATGCAGGCCCCCAAAGGTGGGGTGGGGCAGTGGGTCCACACCCTCTCACCCAGCCACATGGAGGAACATGGGGGCTACAGACCCAAGGCTGGGCACCATTTCTGACCCTGGCCCTGCCCTCCTCCCAACCCTTCTCTTTGTGCATCGAGGCTGTGGGTCCTGTGGGTCCACTTTGCTCTGGACCTGTCTCTAAGGCTTTCCTGTCCTCAGAGCAACCCAGAGCCAGGAGTCAACACCCACATGCCCACTCTGCAGATGAAACAGCTGAGGCCAAGATATAGCCAGAGAGCAGAGTCCTAAAGAGGCAGATCTGGGTCCAAGACCCGCCTTCTACTCTTGACCCCACCCGGACCTGCAGAATCAGAACCTACACTTGAACAAGGCCCCATTCCCCCACAGCCATTTGAGGGGTGCTGCTCCAGAGAGCATTGCCTCCGGGATTGCACCCATGTCTGCCCTAGAGCTGGGGGGCATGGCCTGGAGGCAGGCCCCGCTTTGACCGAAGCCCCTGGAGAGGTGGGGCCATTAACACAACTGCAGGTGCACTGCGTTAAGCCAAAGCAGTCCCAGCTCTGTTCACCAGAAAGTCTGTGTGGTGCTCGTACAGTTTCCATCAAAAAAGGATTTTAAACACATAAGCTCAGGGATGGTGGGTGACAGCATGAGGAGATGAATGAGGCACATGAGCATATTACTGTCTCCCAAATGCCCCACAAAGCCCGGTCCAACCTGTGTGGCCCTGCTCAGGGGAAGAATTCTGGAAAACAGGCGGAGACCACCTGGCCTCAAGCATCTTTCTTTTACTCCTGTCCTCCCAACCCCAGGGCTGGTACATCACTGTCTAAGAGACCAACCTTCTCCCAGTGCTGCTTCTCCCCCAACATGCTGCCACACGAGAGGCCAGTGTCCTCAGAGAAAGTGAGCTCACCAGCCAAGAGACTGAGACACCGCAAGTACAACCGCCTCAAAAAGTAGGGCTGGCGGTCGGCTCAGGTGGTCAGAGCGCAGTGTCGTAACACCGAGGTCGGGGGTTCAGATCCCTGTACCAGCCGGCCACCACAAAAACGAAAAAAGGTCCACACAACACATACTATTAGAAGCAGAAGTGTGGAAGGTAGACAAGCAATATAAAATAATCACGACAAACACACCGACACAAACATGGCACTGGGGTCATAAATCACTTTTTAAAAAGTGGAAATAGGAAGATTAAAATATGTAAAAGCTGAATAACAAACATAATTTATAAGTGGATAAAGATGAGGAATAAGTTAGTGAGCGAAAGCTCAGTTTGAAGCCCTTTCCCAGGAAGGAGGGAAGGTGAAAAGTCAGAAGGAAAGCACGGAGCTGCGGGAGGCAGGAGAGCCGGCACCCACACCAGCAGCCCGAGCAGGAGAGGAGCAGCTCACAGAGAAAGCAATTTGGGAGTGGTGGTGGAGTTCAGTTCCCAGAATTACAGATGAGTGACAGGGTGAAAGGGTCCACAGAATGTCCAACAGGAGAAAAGGGAAATCAATACTATCCACATTGTAGTAAAATTTAAAACTACCATAGACAACAAAAAAATTGTCTTAAACATCCAGAGGGAGAAACGGATTACGTACAAATGTGGGTAACAATCAGATTGGCATTCAATTACTCAACAGCAACATCAGATGTAAGATCATGAAAGGATATTTTTAAATACTGAGGAGGTCCGTTTGGTTAGTAGGTGGACAGTTACAAAATACCATCACTCTCACTGTAACGTCAAGGAAACCTCATGAAGCCTATGAAGTCATATCTTTAACCTATCAAAGAGTGAAGCTGAGGCAAGTCCTTCCTGGGTAAGAAAGACTTGGCTGCGTTCTGCCCTGGGAGCAAACCCACTATGGGCAGGGAACTTTGAGGGACAGGGGAAATGCAGCCAAACTCTTCATGCTGTGGGAACGAGCACGACTGACTGGGATCAAGAGAAGCCACACATGCAGAGTAAGCCCTCAGCACTGCACAGTTCTCCCCACAGGACTTGTATGAGTGTGTGAGATGCCAGGGGCTGGTCTAGAAGTCAGAGAGAGATTTCACAGTCTCACAAGACCTCAGTCCCAAGTCCAACAGGAAGGAGAGGCCCGTTCCAATCCTCAAGCATTTAAAACCAATCATGAACTGAAACTACCGGAAACTCTGCTGCAGCCCCAACCCAGGGACTGAATTCCTAATGATATCAAAGAGACCAGCTACTCAACCTAGTCATTTGATAGAGAAGGGAACACGATCATCCTAGAGGTAGGAATTTTGCACTTTGGTCTCCTGTTCTTGTACATGCTGTGTCTGAGGAGCAAGAAATTATGACACATCATCTAGAGAAAAAATAGTCAATAGAAACAGGCCTATAGAAGGCCCAAATGCTGAAATTCGCAGGCAAGGACTTTTAAATGCCCTTATAAATATGTTAAAGAAAATAGAAAAGAGAGGCAAAATGAATGAGAGAATAGAGAATTTGAACAAAAACATTTTTAGAAGTAGCAAGAGTGATTCTAGAACTGAAAATACATCTGAGATAAGGAATAAATTGTAGGCTTAACAGAACAGATATGACAGGAGGAAAATGTCATGGACCTCAAGGACAGGACAACAAAGCTATCTAAACTGCAGATGAGACAGGAAAAAAACCATTAAAAATGAATTACGAATTATGAATAAATGAATTTTTTAAAAACAGAACAGAGCATCAGAGATCTGTGGGCCAACATCAAACAGGCAAGCAAGCACAGACTGGAGTCCCAGAAATAGAGGATGGAACAGGCAAAACAAATATTTGAAGATATAATGATTAAGCATTTTCTAAAAATGAAGAAATACACCAACCCACAAATTCAAGAAACACAGCAAATCCCAAACAGGATAAATTTTTTTGTGTGTGTCCTTTTTTTGAGACCGGCCACACCGCGCTCAGCCAGTGAGCGCTGTGAGCGCACCGGTCATCTCTATATAGGATCCGAACCCGCGGCGGGAGCGCTGCTGCACTCCCAGCGCCGCACTCTCCCGAGTGTGCCACGGGCTCGGCCCCAAACAGGATAAATATTGAAATAAACTTAAGGACCAAAAGTTTTTATCCAGTCAAATTGTTATTCAAATAATTTTGAAACAGCTCTTGGGTCAAAGAGGAAATCACAATGGCCATTGAAAATATTTTTTAAATAATTAACAATGAACTCTTTGTATATCAAAACTTGCATGATGTGGCAAAAGCAGTACTTCATGAAAATCCAAAGCCTCACTACCCATGTTAGAAAAGATCAGACTTAATGAACTAAATGTCTGATTTCAGAAGTCAGGAAAAAATAACAAGTGGTACTAAAGACAGTGGAAGGAAAGAGGCAGTAATTAATGAGATAGAAATCAAAGGTGCAAAAGAAAAGTTTAAAGCAAAAATTAGTTCTTTGAAGAGCCTAATAAAATGGACAAATCTCTACAAAGACTGATAGGAAAAACAAAAAAGCACAAATAAAAATCTTTATAAATGAAAAAGGTGACATAACCATAGATTAACAAGATAATAAAAGAACACTATCAACTACACTGTACAAATAAATTGGAAATCTTAGGTGATATGGACATAATACTCATGAAAAAATACAATTTCATAAACGTGACTCAAGGAAACACAGAGCACCTATAGAGTCCTGTGACTAAAGAAACTGAAGCTGCAGTTCAAACATTTTCCCACAAAGAAACAACAGGCCCAAACAATTTTATAGGTAAATCCTACCAAGCTGCCAAGAAACAGATCATTGTGGTATTACACAGACTCTTCCAGAGAGCAGAAAATAAAGAATATGTGCCAACACATTTTATGAGGCCAGTATAACACTGATGCCAACCCAGACGTGAATAACAGGAGACAGGGGAATTTTGGGCTCATTGAACATATGAACATGGATGCAAAAATTCAATAGTCTATAAAGACTATGTGCACCATTATCAAGTTGGATTGTTGCAGGGATAGTTTGATATTAGAAAAAACTGCTACACTACCAATTAAAGGAGAAAAATGATAAGAATCTCAATTAATGCATAAACATTTGACACAATTCATGCCCAATAAGGAATAAAAACATGCTTTCTTATTCAGATAAAAGTAACATGACATACACACCTTTAGTACCACATGATGTAAAATAAAACAGGATTTATTGGAAGGAAAACTTAAAAGAGAAGTAACTGAGCTCAGATAAGCCCCCAAGTGTTCATTGCCCAGAGAGGTGTGCCAGGCACAGCTAGACCGGGGGGCCATGGGAGGAAGCACACAAGCACAGGCCACACACTTACAGGGGAGGGGACAGGCTTCATCAGGGGAGCTGCACGGCAGCGAGACCCCTGATCCTGGTGGCACAGGGAGGATCTCGAACTCAAAAGCCATTCTTCCGCCCAACTGACCTAGATGTGCTGCACTGTCAGTAGAAGGAGGGAAAGTAGCTTCTGAGGCAACTCTGCTATGCATCTCCTGAAACCAAGAATAAACAGTGTCCTAGACAGAGAAGCATTCCCCTTAAGATTGGAAACAAGACAAGGATGCACATTTACCTCCAATTCTAATCAATATTGTATTGGAAGTACTAGCCAATGTGATAAAGCGAGAAAAAGCAACTAAAGTCATGAAAATTTGAAAGGAGGAAGTAAAAACATCAGTATTTGTGGTTGATATGGTTGTCTTTAATCTACAGGAAAACTACCAAAAATGACAGAAAATGTAGATGTTTAGCGGATGTAGGTTATTATAACAGAGTTAACTGCATGTTTATATATCAGCCACAAACAATTAAAAGGTAATTATAGAAAAGACAGATAAAAACTAATGAAACCAAAAGCTAGTTCCTCGAAAAGATCAATAAAATTGGTAAATCCTAGCTAGACTGGTCAAGAAAAAAAAGATAGATTAGCAATATCAAAATAAGTATAGCGATGCCACTAAAGATCCCCCCCAATATCTAAAAGACAACAAGGGGTACTGTGAACAACTTTAGGCCAATGTATCTGGCAACTTGTGGGAAATGGAAACTTTGAAAGACAAGTGCCAGAACTGACACAACAGTCAGGAGGACACCTGCCTAGCCTAATGTCTACTGAAGAAATTTCATTTGTTATGCAAAGAAAACAGGACAGGATCAGATTGCTTCACTGGTTGATACTGTCGAACATTTAAGAAAGCATACTTGTTTCTGATCTTACAGAAACAAAAAAGGAAAGAAAGGATACCAACCTTACTCAAGCTCTTTTAGAAAATGCAGGGGGAAGGAACACTTCTCAGCTCATTTGATGAGAACAGTATTGTCTTGATTCCAAAGCCAAGATACACGTATTACAATAATTGAAATTACAGACTAATGTCCCTCATAAACATAGACACAGAAATCCTAATAAAATATTACTAAATCAAACCCAGTACTACATAAAAAGGATAATACAACCATGACCAATAGGATTTATCTCAAGAACACATGTTGGCCTAACATTTGAAAATCAATTAATGTACTTTACCATATTAGGAGATAGAGGAGAAAACCATATACCTCAATAGAGGCAGAAAAATCATTTGAAGAAATTCAACTATTATTAAAACCTCTTAGTACACTAAGAGTAGAAAGTAATTTCCTCAACTTTATAAAAGGCATCCATACCTAAGAAAATGCTTAATGGTGAAAGACTGTCCCTGTAAGCAGGAACCAGGTAGGGGAGAAGTCTGAAAAGCCTGTATGGGTGAGAATGTGGATCAACAGGATTTCTTATCAATTGCTGGCAAGAGTGTAAACTGGTATAAGCACTTTAAAAACAATTTGATAATTTGCCTGTTGATTTGGCCATTCGTATAACCTGTGTCCCAGAAATTCCACTTACAGGTATAAACCTAAGAAAAACTTGCACATGTGCACTGGGAGATACGAGATAATATACAGGCAGCATTTTTGTAGTAGCAGAAAGTCTAGAACCAACTCAAATGCCCACCGGAAAGAATGGATGAAGTGTGACGCAATCACACTATGGAGTAGGGGAAATCAGTGAACCACACGGCCCACAACAGCTTGGAGCTCTCAAGCCAGCATCGAGTGAGAGAAGAGGATGTGCATCACAACAACCTACTGGCAAGACCCACAGACAGGAAACAGAACCACGCATTGTCTAAGGCAATTCACAGAATTTTCAAAATATGTTAGAACAGCAAAGAACTGATGACCACAGAAATCCGCATCACCAGGGAGGAGGACGGCACGTGACCAGATGAGCCCCTCAGCATCCTAGCTCCCAGGGTGGGTGCTGGTCCCTGGTGTCATTAGGTCATTGCCATCTATTTACTTACTTTTTAAGCATTAAAGTTACACTTTTCTAAAATGAGACACAAACTCAGGAGCACAACTTCCAATTTAAAAGAAACCTGTGGTGAACCTTTGAAAACTGAAGACTGGTCTCCACATGTATTGGTTTCGTACCGTAATTGTTACACATTGAAGTGGCGAGATTGGGTGTAAGACCTTTCTGCCAAACCCCCGAGGCCTTTGGCCTGTCCACCTGAGAGCTGTTGGAAGTGAACCCCTCAGCGTCTTCTGTGAACCCTTCTGTGATTACGAATGTCCCCAGCCATTCCACAGACCCTGAGCCCCAGGCGTGTGTCTACTGCCCCACGCCTCCCCTTCAGTGCTGTCCAGCCCTGGTTTCTGGCCTCTCCAAGTAATAAGAGGATAGCGTAGAATTCTGTCGGGCCCTTCAAAACTAGTTTATGTCTATCTTAATTTGGCTTAATAATGGCCACATTGCTTTACTCCTGGGGTCTCTCCTCTCTCAGAAATTGATGAATGCCAGTCTCAGCCGTGCCAGCATGGGGGCTCCTGCCAGGACCACATCGCCGGGTACCTGTGCCTCTGTAGCACAGGGTATGAGGGAGCCCACTGTGAGCTGGGTAAGATGGTCTCAGCCCCCACTGGGGATGGCAGCCCCAGAACCCTGACCTTGTGCCTGAGGCCTTGCTCCACCTCTCCTCTCCCTGGACCGGTCTCTGTCTGGGTGGCCGGGGGTGGGGCCCTGCCAGCTCTGACATCCAGGATGGAGATTTATAACCATCTCTGCCTCCACCTCCCCAGAGACCGAGAGCTTAGCTGAGAAATGCTGACCTGGCCTCAGACTCTGGGCTCAGGAGGCAGAGAAGGTGGGGAGTGGACAGGGCAGGTCACAGCCTCTGAGGCCCAGTCTGGTGCTACTGCTGGACAAGCCCTGCGCCCCCTTTCACCTTGGTAGGGCTCTAGGCCCTGAGAGACAATGGCCCAGCAGGGAAGGCAAGGCCCGGGGAGCTGTGTCTTGTTGTGGCCCCTGGGGAACTTCCTGGCTTGAGTGGCGTGGAGTGCAGTAGTGGCCTGAAGTGGGGCTTTGTCGGCAGGCAGTGGAGGTGGCAAGTCTACCAAGGAAGGGCAGGTGTGGGGCTGGTGGAGGAAAAGAACCACATCCAGAGGAGTGATGCCTGGGCAGGCAGGGTGAAGCATCCTCAGGAAGTACACAGAATCCCAGGGAGTGTAGCCAATGACACCCTTTCCCTGTGCAGAGATAGACGAGTGCTTAACACAGCCTTGCAGAAACGGTGGTTCGTGCAGGGACCTCCCAGGGGCCTTCGTCTGCCAGTGCCCTTCAGGCTTTGTTGGAGTCCACTGTGAGACAGGTAGGGGCTCCCCTAGGGTGGGTCCCCATGTGCGCAGCCTGGGCTGAGCAGGCCACCCCGGGGAGAGAGACAGCCAGGGCTGGCGGCTGTGTGGGGTGGGGGCGGGGTGGGGGTTGTGGGGAAGGCTGAGCATCTCCCCAAGAGCCCCTCCCACCGCCCCCCCGGCCCTCCCCGTCCTTTTCCTTCTTCCTGCTGTCCTCTCCTCCCTCCCCCAGACCCCTTCCTGCGGCTCGGGCCAATTCTCTGGGTGTTCTCCAGAGGTGGACGCCTGCGCCTCCAGCCCCTGCCAGCACGAAGGCCGGTGCGAGAAGGGCGACGGAGCCTACCTGTGCGTCTGCCCAGAGGGCTTCTTTGGCTACCACTGCGAGACAGGTGGGGCAGCAGGCCAGCCCGTTCACCCGGGGCTCCACAGCTGCCTCCTTGGAAGGCCCCTTCTCAGTCCCCTGGCTAGTGGTCCTTTGTTCTCCCTTGGTGCCCCCATCTCCTGCATTCACCCTTCCTGACAGCCCCACCTCACCTGAGTGCATGCCCAGGCCGTGGCCTCACATCCATGCAGAGCCCTGCTGTCCCTGGACAGGCCAAACTCATCGCAGCCCCAGGGTCAGCACTCGCTGTCCCTTCCATCTGGAATCCTCTCCCCCACCAGCCCACAGTGCAGTTCCTCTGGATGAGCCATCCAGCACTGACCTGCAGGGGATCCCCACTCACCACTGTTTTCCTTTATGGCACTTGGGATCTCTGGAGTTGCCTCTTTCCCAACCTGCTGAGTGTCATGGGGGTGGTGGACTGACCTGTCTGGGCTGAGTGTCTCTGGTGCCTAAGCTGGGCCTGGCCGGCCGTGCTCAGCGGCATAGGGTGGACAGTGGCTACGCAGCCCGAGCCCACCACAGGGCCGCAGGGGTGGTGAAACTGCAGGGAGGCAGGACCGCTGTGGGGCTGCCCCTCTATCCCACACCCAACACAGGAGGGACCCAGCACCCCAGAGCACATGGAGGAGGAGGCCCAGCCCCCCATGCTCACTGCTGCTCCCTCCCCTAGTGAGTGACCCCTGCTTCTCCAGCCCCTGTGGGGGCCGTGGCTACTGCCTGGCCAACAATGGGTCCCACAGCTGCACCTGCAAAGTGGGCTACACAGGCAAGGACTGCACCAAAGGTGAGGCAGCGAGGGCGGCAGGGGGCTCCCTAAGGCAGTGCATCCAGGCAGCTGCTTTCACAGGCCTTTAGCTGAGAAGTGGCAGGGGACAGAATCCCGGGTGCATTAAATGCAGTCACACATGCCCACACTGGGGGAGGGCAGCAGGGGGCTCCCTAAGGCAGTGCATCCAGGCAGCTGCTTTCGCAGGCCTTTAGCTGAGAAGTGGCAGGGGACAGAATCCCGGGTGCATTAAATGCAGTCACACATGCAGAAGCGTGGACCCCCCTGAGGCGCGTGGCCAGTACCCTAGGAAGCTCCCCCGGCAGCTGCCCGAGCCAGGCCCAGGCAAAATGCCTGACCTGGCAGGGGCTTCCACGCCAACAGCTGACCACTCCCCTTCCCTTGTGTTTTGATCGAAACTCTGAAGAGCTCTTCCCACCAACGGCCCTCAAGGTAGAGAGAGTGGAAGACAGCGGGGTCTCCATCTCTTGGCGCCCACCTGAAGGCCCATCTGCCAGGAAGGTGCTCGATGGCTATGCGGTCACCTACGTCTCCTCCGATGGCTCCTATCGCCGCACAGACTTCGTGGACAAGAGCCGCTCTGTGCACCAGCTCCAGTCCCTGGCAGCTGGCAGGGCCTACAACATCTCCGTCTTCTCAGTCAAGCGCAACACCAATAACAAGAACGACATCAGCAGGCCCACAGTGCTGCTCACCCGCACACGTGAGTGCCGCCAGAGCACTGGCCATGTCTGCCCCCCTGCCCTGTCCTGGAACCAGCCTTGACAGGAGCAGGGGCTGACACCCAAGGCGGGTGGGGCAGACATAGCGTCTGCAGCCGAGGCCCATGGGACTGCAGGCCCTGCCACTGCGCTGTGGACAGAGCTGAGTGGACAGAGCCGACCTCCCCACGGGAGTGGGGGGACGATAAACAAGGTACAGACATAGAATATAGACACTGGAGAAGGAATGGGGGCTCCCTGAAAAGGCACCTGGGAGGAGCTGGTGCCAGGAGCAAGGTATTAGGGGCAGGCGGTGGGCAGCCCTGTGGATGTTTTCAGTGGAATCTGAAGCCACTGGAGAATCTCACACAGCTGGGTGGCATGACCTGATGTGGACTGTGACAGGTGCACTGCCTGCCCTCTGACCATGGTGGAAGCAGGGAGAGGCTGGGAGCAGTGGGGAGGGTGAGGACGGTGAGGTGTGTAGCTCTGGACTACCCTGAGGTGGAGCCTCGGGACGGTCCACGTGAGTGTGAGGGGGTCATCATTGGGACAAGCCTAGGGGTAGTGCCAAGAGAGGGCATCTAAGGCTCATCCCCTGAAGGGGGCAGTCCAGCTGGAATTACAGATCCGGAGCTGTGGACTGCAGCTGGCTCTGAAAGCAGAGACCAGATGCAATCCCCGACAAGTGGGGCGGGCTGAGGGGTACCAGGCGAGGAGGGGTCCAGGAGGCAGAAGGCAGTGGCTTGAGGAGGGAGGCCTTGCACGAGAATGGAGCCTCCACAGAGCCCTCCAGAGAGAAAGGGCAGCCAGGGTTCAGGCATGAGGGAGGACAATGCTGTGCAGGAGAGGAGAAAAGGGGGTGGCACGTGTACAGGAGGCTTTGAGGGTTCCAGCTCACTGGTCTGTGGATGAAAAGGATCCAGGGGAGGGGGAAGAATCCCTAGAACACACCCATGGATGGATGAGGGGTAGGATCCTGCACAAAGCAGAGGGGAGGGAGCTGAGGTGCAGCTGATACAGGGGCCAAGGTTGGGTACAGGGCCGTGGGGGCTGTGGAGGAGGCCGTGGGGCTCTGTGTCCAATGTGCTGGGTCCTCAAAAGACAAGAGCAGAGAATGGGGAAGGGGCACTAGAGGCTTGAGGAAGGAGGGAAAGGTGCTTGGAGTTTGGACTGAGGAGTGGTGGGACCATCGCTGGGGGTCAGGGATTCGGGGTGAGGCCTGGCACCCGGCAGGGCCCTCCCAGCTGGCCACAGGAGTGCATGTGGGGAAGCACGATGGTGTTGACTGGCTGGACCAGGCGGCAAAGCAGAGAGCAGCTTGGCGGATCTCCTAGGAGGATGGCATCCTGGAATCTGCTGGGGTCCGGCCAGGGCTGGCACTGAGTGCATGGAGGGCAAGGGACAGGACAGCAACACAGGATGGGCCGAGCCCACCTGGGGGAGCCTGGAGGGACCCACCATGCAGAAGATGTATGCCCTGGGGACTGAGCAGGGGAGTCCTGAGGCCGGCTTCAGGAAGGATGCCCATGCAGCTGCCCGAGATGGAGTCTGCCCTCGAAAGGAGCTTCTCCCCTGCCCACATCAGAGAGGGGTCTTCACCAGGAGACCAGGGTGGGGGTAGGGTCCACTGTCCACGCCCTGGCCACTGGACTAGGGCAATGTGCCAACAAAAGCTGAGGGCTGCCCACTGGGCTCTCTTAGTCTGGGGGGTGGCCCCTACCTGACCCCTCAGCAGTGGCACTCAAACCTCTGAGGGGACTGGACGAGTGGGAAACTGAGCTCACAAGCAGCCTCTTCCCAACAGTCACTAGGGACTCTCCGTGGCTTCTGTCCCACTAGGCCCAGCATTGCCCACACTGTGCCCAGATCTTCACTGTTAGTGAGACCAAAGCAGTCAGCAGCACAAAAAAAAGAGGGGACAGCCAGGGTCAGCCCATGTCAGGAAGGACCCACCACCCCATGGCCTGTTGGTCATATCTAAACTGGGAGCAAGATCCAGCCTCTGGTGGCCCCGTCCCCACCACCTGAGTCCTCACTGAGCAGCTGAGGGAACAGCTCTCCCATCACCTCTTTGTGACCCCAAGCACCTTGCCAAGCCCGGTCTCGTCCCGAGTCCCCCACCCCCCGGGGAGTGAGGACCTGGCAGCATCTGCTGAGCACACTGTTGCCCCTAGGCCCACGCCCTGTTGAGGGCTTTGAGGTCACCAACGTGACGACGAGTGCCATCTCAGTGCGGTGGGCTCTGCACAGGATCCACCATGCCACCGTCAGCCAGGTGCGAGTGTCCATCCGCCACCCTGAGGCCCCCGAGGCCCAGTCCACCGATGTGAACAGGAGTGTGGACGGGTTCACATTCGGGTAAGAGAGCAGCCTAGGGCTCGGGGCTAGAGCAAGGGCAGGGGCTTACATGTTCTTCATGTCCCTGCTGTGCACCTGCGGCTCCCCACCTGGGTGGGTGGGTGCCAGGATGAGCCAACCTCTGCTCCTGGGGTCTCACTCCTGCCCTGCCTGTCACAGGGCCACCATGAGCAGCAAGTTCTTCAGCAGTGTCAGAAGGTGTCCAGAGAAGGTAGGGGAGTTCTAAAACTCTGGGGCCGTGCCTCCTGCACAGATACTGAAAGAATGGCCTGGCCACCCAGAGGGCAGCTATCAGGGAGGCTGGAGAGACACCCCGGGTTACATCAGACAGCTCCTGCCTGGGCACCTGTTGGCTTCCTGGTGCTTCTGCTCCACTGTCTTCCCAGAACCCTCCCTTTATCTTTTAAATGTTTTCATGACTTTTCCTGATTTACATCCTAGCCACTTCCAAAGAATGACTTGAGGTGGCTCATGACAGACACACAAATGAGGTCCAGGGCAGGCACTTAGTGACTGTGTTCCAGGTCCCCAAGACCAGCCCAGGTCGATGATCCTCTTTGAGTCCTCAGCATGGAGCACACTCCCAGCTGAGCTACATTAGGGAGGAAGGTGCGAGGGAAATCAGCGGGGGAAGGTGCGCGGGCAGGGCCTGGGGGAAACCGGGCACGAGCTGCTGGAATCTCCTCCCAGAGTCATGCAGCATGTTCTCAGTCCCAGCAACAAGTTGTGAGGACACATGTGAAGTGTGGACTAGCAGGGGAGCCCACCAGTGGCCCCGCACCCACAGTGGTTTGGAGGGTTCCGCAGCACCTCTGCCCAGTGCCTGTGCAAATTCCAGGCTCCACACGGTCTGCACAAGCAGTTTGTGTGCAGTGAGCCCCTCTCATCTGTTAGGGTGGTGGGGATCTTCTCAAATTCAAGTTCCCAGACACAAGCCAAGGGCCAATTTGCAGGCAGGCCCTTCTGAGGAGAGCAGCCAGACAAGCTGTTACCCTTTTCTGCACAATGACCTTTTCCAGTGCCCCTTTTCTGGCCTCTCCTGTCTGAAAAGCAGCTCTCTGACCACTGCAGCTACCCCATGAGCACTCGAACTTTCTCAGCCTCTCTCACAGGACTAGACAGACTGTGGAATGGTTTCCCACCCGAGGAGCACATGGGTCTGAGGACCCCACATCTGCCCCTTGTGGAGAAGCCTGCACACCAGAAGCAGGACAACCCACACCCATGGTCACATCCTCTCTGGGGAGCCGTGGTCCAGCAGCAGAGATGGACACAGGCCCCCCAAGACATTCCTGTTCTCTCTCCCTTGCCTCCCCTCCTGGCAGGGCCCTGCTGCCTGGAAGGAGATACACCATCCAGGTGACCACTCTCAGTGGGCTCGAGGGAGAGGACCATCCCACGGAGAGCCTTGCCACCACACCACTGCACGTGTGGACACGTAAGTGGAGCAGCGTGGCCTCTGGCTCACACAGGGCTTTATTCCAGAAGCTCTGACCTGCTGCCTGTATCCTTCAGTCCTCTCCAAATTGTCCATGATGCTAGAAACCCAGCCCTTGGCCTCCCAGAGGTTTCTTCCACTCAGACTGCCAGGGAGGGACCATTGCACTGGGCTGGTCTGGATCCTCCTGCTGGGGACATCAAACACAGCCACCCTCAGCACTCAAAGGCTCCTGGCTTCTGGCAGCTCCTCAAAGTGGCCCCTGCTGAACACTGACCAAAGGGCCAGAGGCGCACGCTGGGCCGAGGACACCCCACTGTCCAGGGCTCTGGGACCGTGTGACCAGCCCAGTCTGGCTAAGTGCTGTGGTGTCCCTCAGTCCACATCACCCCCAACACATGGGAGGAGAGAGAACATGGGCAGGCAGTGCCACGAAAGGGGAGGTTGCAGGTAGGTCTGCAGAGTTGAGGTCTGAGCAGGACCCTGCAGGGGGGGCTTATTCTGTGTCTCCTTGGGCTCTAGGACTCCCTGTCCATGGCATTCAGACACAGCCCACCTGGGGGAGGCATGTGGAAAGGCAGGGGAGTCAGTACTGGGACCTGGGCCCACCCTCTGCCTTTCTAGCCCACTCCCCTTATCTACATTCCAGGAAGGTCTGCACAGCCAGACTCAGGAGGATCGAAAGTGCCACGTGGGAGGGCACTAACCTGCCAAAGGCAGCAGGGCTTTGCTGAGCAAATCCAAACCTGAGGGGAGGGCGATGTTCTGGGGGCCGTCCATCCTTACAGCTGCAAAGGCACTCTCCCGCTGTTCCTTAGAACTATAAAATCATCCTATAAAAACAGACTATAAATCACACTATAACCATGACTACATCTGGCTTCAAATGAGCCTTTAGCATCCGTCTCAGATCTTAAACTGTGTCCTCGTGAGAAGACCCCTTCACCCATTCTTCACCTCCCTCGCCTGCTCCATGCCTCATCCAGGGCCTCTGCCTCCAGCAAACCTGACTGCCTCCCGAGTCACGGCCACCTCCGCCCATGTGGTCTGGGACGCCCCCACCCCCAGTGCCTCACTGGAGGCTTATGTCATCAACGTGACCACCAGCCAGAGCACCAAGAGCCGCTACGTCCCCAACGGGAAGCTGACGTCCTACACGGTGCGCGACCTGATGCCAGGGCAGCGGTACCAGCTCTCAGTGACGGCAGTGCAGAGCTCGGAGCATGGCCAGCTGCACAGTGAGCCTGCTCACCTTTACATCATCACCTGTGAGTGCTGCAGGGCTGGGCAGGGTGGCTGCAGCCAGCCATCGAGGCCATCAGGATTGGCTGGGTGGTGCAGGGGGCCTGCTGCCATCCTCGGGGCATGGTGTCCTTATCCAGGAGAGACGGTGTCCTCCTGCTGTACTTCAGGATGCTGACTGTGCATGGGACATCAGACAGATGGCCTAGACACAGGACATGTGTTAACATGGGAGAAGTTCCTGTATGAACATGGAGGCTTTCCAGTTGGCAGGGAAAGAAGGCCTTACTAACAGATGGCACTAACAATTTGGGAAAAGAAGCCTGTCGAGCCTCCTCTTGTGCTGTACCCCCTAAGTAGACCCCGGACGGTCGGACAGTAAATGCAGGGCACCACCTGGAACAGGCACTGAGAGCAGGTGGCGTAGAGGAGGCCTAGGAGGGCAAGAGCAGCCCAGAGCAGGGTGCAGAGGCTCAGAGGCCACGCTGAGGATACGTGTTTGTTCCCAAGTGCCATCTGGGACCTGCCTGTTCCCTCCAGGGTCCTCTTGCCCTGCTTACCTTGCACACAGGGTGCCATGGGCAGGTGGTTTCTCTGGGCAGTGCAAGAGCGGAACACGGGAAGAAAGAGGAGGAGACAAACACAGAGGAGTGGCCGTGCCAGACAGAGGAGCCCAGAGAGCAGCCTCAGGGGCTCCCAGCAAGGGCAGCACTCCCTGCTCCTCCCCAACCCATCAGGCTACCCTCAGGGCAAAGCACACATACTCTGAGAGTTTCCACATCCAACTCTGCCACTACCACCAGCTCAGCTCCAGCACACCTGCCAGGTGGAGAGGGCAGGTTGGGGCCTCTCTGTAAGCCAGTCAAGAACAACTGAGTCAGGGGACATGATAAGGGGATGAAGAGGGCAGGAGTGGCTCGCAGTATGAATGAGGTGCCCAGCCTGAGACATGAAAGGACGCTGTTAGGGTGACAGATCAGCCTCACTCTCCAGGCCTCAGCTGAGGTGTCACCTCAGGAACAGCAGCCTGGGGAGGAAAGCTATGACTCTGGGCAGCCTAGGGCAAGTCCCTGCGCCTGGCTCCCGCCATCAGATGGAGAACTTGCTTCCAGGGTGGGGGCTGGGGCCAGCATCTGGACTCAGAACCCCCTGTGATGCCCAGGCCAGCGTGTGTCTGTGTCACGGCATGCATTGCCTGTGAGCAGGTGGGCAGGGAGCAAGGCTCCAGGGCTCTCAGGAACACACAAACCCCGCCCATGACCACATGCCGGCACGCACTCCCCCCTTCCCCTCTCTAAGCATAGCCTAGTGTGAGGTGCCCCTTCCCGTGCAGCATAGCTGGGGATGGGAGCCAAGGGCAGCCCCGCCCAGCCCCCTGGGCCACTGCCCTTCTCCCACCTGCTCTGCAGCCCCCAGGGATGGCACCGACAGACGCTGGCCCCAGGGAGGACACCATCCACGGATGCTCAGAAATAGACTGCCCCCAGTGCGCCTGCCGGAGCTGCGCCTACTCAATGACCATGGTGCCCCCGAAACACCGACCCACCCCCCCAGGTACACATCCAGCCATCAGCCCCCATCATCCTGAGGCAATGCTCGAGCCATGATGACCCTCTTATCCTCTCTGCAGGTTCTCAGAACTTGTGGATGGCAGAGGAAGAGTGAGCGCCAGATTTGGTGGCTTGCCCAGCAAGTCTGTCACCGTGGGATCACGTGAGTGCTGTGGCCTCCCTGGCACCAACTTTGTGGCCAACCTAGTGGCCTCACTGCCACTCTCACCAGCCTTGTCCCCAATATTAGTGCTGAGGCCCTTAAGAACTGAGCTTAAAGACACCCAGTGCTGTCCCAACCAGGGACCCCAGCCCCACAGCACTGGCAGCACAGACCATCCACAGTGTCAGGGAGTGGGCTAAAGGTTCAGGTTGCTGGCATATAAGAGATGATGAAAAATCAAAATGTTAGAAGTAGACCAAGACATTAGGGAAGCTCTGCTGGCAGTCAGGATTCCGAGTTTTGTTTAGTAAGCGGCAGACAGGAGGCTAAGATGCTCTAAGTTTCTGCTACTGGAAGCATGTCCTTGGACCAGCAGCGCCAGCCTTGCCTGGGAGCTTATGATCCCCACCTGGAGCTGTCCAACGGATTGTGCCCTTTAACAAGGGGCAACTGGCATGCACCGCACAGTGCAAGGAGCATACATCCCTTTCGATTTAAGAGGTCATGTTCTAGGGGCAAGCCTTTGGGTTCTGGTCCTGCTCAGACCCGGACAAGCTGAGCCACCTAGGTCAGGTCACTGGGTCTCTGCCTTACCCAACACTGCCGGGCATGAGCGGTCCTGCTTCCCTGTCCCTGGCAAGGTCATTTGTCAGTACAGAGGTGGATGGGTCAAGATGCCCTGGCTCCTTCCCACCTGGCTTACCAGGTGAGGGCAGGTCCAGGAACCTGCAGAGCAGGCCTCCCTGATTCTGACAAAGAGGGCCCAAACCCCACGCCACCAAGACAATCTGGGTGGGAGTGAGGACCTGTCTGATGCCCATCCTCCCAGGATTCCCCGACAGAGGCCTCACCACCAGTGTAGTGAAAACTTCCAACCAACAAAAACTTTCCCAGGCAAGGCAAGAGGAGGGAGGGAGGGCTTGCAGCACAAACAGTGGGGAGCCTTCAGGGGCCAGGGAGGGGCAGAGGTGTCGCTGCCACATGGTGAGCATAAGGGAGGTTGGTGCCAGGTGTCTGGGGGGATCGGCAGTCTGGCTGCCATGGGACCCCAGCAGTGGGCAGGGTGAGATGTGGGGTACAAAGGCGGGGCTTGTCATACTTGCAGCCACAGGAGCAGATATAAAGTGCCCCGAGGGCAAAAGGGAGAACCCTACACAGAAGTGACTGGCAGCTGGGGGCAAAAGCACAAGTCTGCTCAGAGACTGAGGGTAGATGAGAGACAGCAGGAGGCATCGTGGCCCCCCAAGAAGCAGGGAGTGCAGGGAGAGGAAAGTGGAATGTGACCCTAAGAAGGAAAGAGCAACAGCACCAGCTGCAGCAGGGAAGGGGCCACCGGGTAACACGGGTCACTGGCGACCTTCCCCAGAGCAGCTCTGAGGGTCAGCGGGAGGGTGAGGGCCTTCCACAGGAGGAGGAGTGTGGGGGACCAACAGGTGAGCCACACCAGGAGCTGGGCCCCACCAGGGACATCCCTACACCCTGAGGTAGAGACACAGCTCAACGGGGTGGCCCCAGGACAGCGCTAAGTGTGAAGCAGCAGTACCGTGCAGTCACCCTGGCTTCTGCTAGGACCCACAGCCCTGGTGCAGCCTGAGGATACAGAGGAGGCCCCCAAGCAGGCCCAGCTGGCCCTCCAGCTCCCTGAACACAGCGACAAGGACATCAAAAGTAAGTCAGCAGGGGTGGAGGGGACTTTAGGACTGGCCCCTCTCAGGGGCCCAAGAGGCTGCAGGCAGGAAGGGGCACCACAGTGAGGGATTAGAAAGCACAGAACCGGGCCGGCCCGGTGGCGCACTGGATAGTGCACCGCTTGGGAAGCGCGGCGGCGCTCCCACCCGAGGGTTCGGATCCCACATACAGACTGGTTCCCGCTCACTGGCTGAGCGAGGCGCGGTAGCAACGCCGAGGGTTGCAATCCCGTTGCCGGGCCCCGGTCTGGTACGGGGGCAACACTGAGGGTTGCGATCCGTTGCCGGACACAGAAAAAGACAAAAAGACAAAAAAAAAAAGAAAGCACAGAACCTACCAAGGGGCAGCTGAGTGCTGAGCACCCTGGCCTGGAAAGGGTTCAGTAAGCCATACTACCCAGGTGCTGGTGCCCCATCCTTGCACAGATGGGGAGCAGGACCCACGCAGTCCAAGCAGGGTCTGTGCTGGAGAGACCGGCCCCACAGCTGCCTCCTGCAAATGGCCTCCCCTACCTCTTCCCCTCCCCATGCAGCAGAGCCCACCTGGGGTCGCCCTCCTGGGCCCCACCATCCCTTGCTTCTCCACAGAGGATGGCGGGAATCAGTGCAGGGAGCAGCCACTGAGCCAGCCCAAGCTTGAGGGATGCCACGCAGGCTCAGCAAGCAGGCCATTTGGGCCCTGCAGACACTCAGATGTCACAGCAGCTAGACTTTCCACTGGTCCGGTGCTCCATCTTATGGAAATCACGGTCAGCATGTCCCTGCAGGTCACGGGGCATCTGCCCAGCCCCTCTAGCAAGAGCACTAGAGGCTCACGCGTTGCCCCTTGGACTGCATCCACAGACGGGCGCCCCTACACAGTCAGTCTCTCCCTCTGCTTTTCTCCCTGTTCCAACCCCTCCAGGGACAGTTCTTCTAGGTCCCAGTGGCTTTTCCTTCTGAGTCACACCACAGACTCACTCAGGTTGGGCTAAGCCATCCCCCTGACTCCAAAGAAGGCCCAGTGCTTACTAAAGGTGTGGGCCCTAAAGGTATTCTCACCTGAAAGGCCCACTCGCAGGTTCCCCAAGGACACCTGTACATATCAAGGGCACCTGCGGCACCAGAGGGTGTGCTTGCCCACAGTGGCTCCACTCACAGTGTGAGGCCTGTACTGGCACTGGGCTTCCGCCAGCACCGAGGGCTACGCGTCAGAGGCAGTCAGCGGAAGACTCCCTTAAATGAGGCACGGCCCACTCAGAATGAAGACACCTCACTGCTGTTCTCGAAGTGGAATAAAACAAACGTCCCGTCAGATGGTTTGCAATGTCAGCCCCTTTAAATATTATACATTCATTTTATAAAACTCAGAAACTACAGGGGCCTGATTTAGCTCTCCGGGGTCCCTTCTGCAGGAGAGATTCAAGGTGGCCCCAGGGCTGGCCCCAAGGTCACTGTGGTTGTGCAATGTGTGCCAAATGAAATGCTCATGCCTTGGCAGGGTGCAAGATGATGTCAAGTGACAGCACACCAGAAGGAATCTTGAATGACCCCCTGGCCCACAAGACTAAACCACCGTCTCTGGTTTTGTGTGCACTCTCTTGCGGGCCCCTTTTATTTGGTTAGTTAGTTAGCCTTTAATAAAATAATGGCCTTTAAACAAACTAGACCCATACCCATGAACTAGAATATGAACAATAACCTGTATCTTGCAATCATTCTCCCTGGTCTTTCCCTATTGGCCATGATTCCGAATCTTGTGTTTATAATGACTTTTCTTTTGGTAAATGGAGAGGAGTGATCGTATCATACTTTCGAGT
The DNA here is from genome assembly GCF_000696425.1 of Galeopterus variegatus. Lineage (NCBI taxonomy): Eukaryota > Metazoa > Chordata > Mammalia > Dermoptera > Cynocephalidae > Galeopterus > Galeopterus variegatus. Next base: position 79,862 of record NW_007727782.1, read on the forward strand.
ACGCCTCAACAGTACGTGGGTTTTCTTTGCAAGACAGGCATCTTGCTGTGTGTGATCTTTAGACTTGTGTTCACTGTGCATTAAGTTGCCCGTGCTGTTGGGGGTGGCACAGCTCATGCGGTCACGACTGTGCATGAGTCCACTGGTGAATTCCCTAGTTTCCTTGCCTGCTCTGGCATGAACAGTGCTGCAACAGACGTTCTCACGCAGGCCTCCTGGTGCGTGTGCAAGAACAGAAATGCTAGGTCTTAGGTCGTGTGAGTGCCCAAGTTACAGGAGAATGCTAAGTAGTTTTTTAAGTAGTGGTCTCAGTTTACGCTCCCTCCAGCAGTGATCAAGAGATGCAGTCAATCCACATTCTCTACAGCACTTGGTCTCATCAGGTTTCCAGATCCGGCCAGTGGAATGGGTGTGATGTACACTCACTGGGATTAGGATTTGCATCTCTTCATGGGTATCAGCCAAAGGTATTCGCTCTTCTGTGAAATGCCTGATCATGCCTTATGACTATTTTATTGGGTTATTGGCACTTTTCTTATTCCTTTGTCAAAGTGTTTTTATATGTTTTGATACGGATTCTTTGTGAGCTACATGTTCTGCAAACATCTTCTTTCAGCCTCTGGATTGTCTTTCCCCATTCTTAATGGTACTTTTTAATAGAGAAAAATTCATAATCAAATTCATCAAGCTTTAGTGGTTAGCAATTTGGGGGCCTTCTTAAAAAAAATATCCTTCCCTCCAAGGTAAGAAAGTTAGTCGTCTCTCTTTTTTCTCAAAGATTTAAAGTTTTGCTTTTGACATTCACATCATTAGTGTGTCTTAAGTAGATTTTGTGCAAGTGAGAAATAGGGTTGCAATTTCGTTTTTTATGCAGATGAGTAAATTGGTTTTTTCCATCTCCTTTCATTAAAGAGTCCTTCATTTCCTGTCAATATTGAAATTCCACATCTGAAAGTGGAATTCTGACTTGATACACCTGAACCAATAACACCCTCACTGTAACTTCCCAAGTCCTGGGACTAATAGGGAAAGTTCCTTTTCTTTATTCTTTTATCTTCAGAAGCATCCTGCCATCCTTGCCCTCTATGCTTCCACTACACATCTTAGATAATAACTGAATATGCGCTGAATTCCTAAATCATTTTTGGGAAAACTGACATCTACAGAATATTAAGTCTATCCCTGAATACTGAATCTCTCTCCATGTAGTTAGGACTTGTCTTTTAGTAAAGCTTTATATGCAATACAAGTTTATTCCTAGGTATTTTATAGTTTGATAGTATTGTAAATGGTGTCATTTTAAAATTACATTTCCTAATTATTTATTATTGGAATATATTTATTTATTTGACTTTTGCATATTGACCTTCTATCCAACCACCTTACCAAATTCTCTTATTCTTGTCATAGATTATTTGGGGTTTTCTACATAAATAATCATAACTTTTTAAAGCTTAATTGTTTGCCTTTTTAACTCAGACCTATAACTAACCTGATTTTTGTGTTGTGTAAAGAAGTTAGCTTTTCTTACTTATGGATACTTGTTATACCAGAGTCATTTGCTGACCACCTTCCCAGCAGTTCCGCAGGGCCACGTCTGTTGTCAGTCAAGGGTCCACACATGCATGGGTCCACCTCTGGGCTCACTCCTCTGTTCCACTGTTTTACCTTCTTTGAGCCAGTATCAGCTATTCTAATGATAGTAGCTTTGGTCTGGCTTGCTAGGCATGGGGCCAGTACTCCCATCTTGACCTTCAAGAGAGTCATGACTGTTCTTAGTCCTTTGCACATCTATAAAGTTTAGAATCAGCTTGTCAAGTTTCACAGAGTACTTGTTGGGACTTTACATGGCCAAATTTCTGAGGCACTGTAGGCCTGTAAAAGTTGTTATTAGCCCTCACATTTAAAGGACAGTTTGGCTGGAGGTAAAATTCTAGGTCCAAAGTTCCTTTCTCCTTCAGTTCTTCAAATATTAGTCAGATGTCACCTTGTGTTCAGTACTGCTGTCATGGGTGCCAATCTTGTTCTTGTTTTCTTATAGGGTAAATCTTGCTCTTTCTCTCTAGAAGCTGTTAGACTTTTCCTTCTCAATGGAAGGAGGATTCCCAGGCACCCTGATGCTCCCAATTGGCATTTCCTCACCAAGCAACTATCCAGCCCAGGGCTGTACCTTCAAGCCCGAGGGAGAAACTCATGAACAGGAGGTGGGCTTCCAAGACTGTAACCCATCTTCCTAGGGTTGTGCAGAGGCAGGGGTGAAGGAGTGAATGCTGAGGCTAGTCTAATTATTCCCATTTTTCCTAACTTCTCATCCCATGGGGGCTTTTGGACTATCCTAGTTTTATCCCCCTGGACACCTACGATGATCTGGTGGGCTGCCACCCAGAAGGGCAGGCAGTTGTTATCCCCCAGGTGACAGCAGGCAAGGGCAGAACTTAAACCACTTTGCTCTGTACTGGAGCAGCCCACTGCCCCCACCCCACGGTGCAGCCACATCTCTGTGCCTCACCCATTCAAAACAGCCCTCTCTGTTTTTATTCACTTATGGGAGGTGTGCATCTCTGTGTACAAGTGTGTGACAATAAACAGGATTTAGTGGAGATGGCTCCATAGGACAAGGCTACCACAGGCAGGTCTCTGGCAACCTCCTGCCCTGCAGTTGCATGAACTGCAGGCTTAGGGTCCTCACAGCCCAAGAACAGCACAAGTGCCAGTCCTGGTCTCTGCAGCCACAGCTGCCCCATGTGCAGCAGGCAAGGATTGACAATACAGCCCATGGATTCTAAATACCCATGCACATTGCTGTATTCTGTTGGGTTATTGTAAAATGTCTCTGGACAATTGTATACAGTGTCTAAAATTCATATGGAATTGCAAGGGATTCAGAATAGCAAAAACAAACCTAAAAATAAGAAAAAAGCAGGAGGACTCACACTTCCTGATGTCAAAAATTACTGCAAAGCAATATAATCAAGTCAGTGTGGTACTGGCTTAAGGACAGGCATTTAGATCAATGGGATAGAACTGAGAGTCCAGAAATAAAATCACACATCTATGGTCAACTGATTTTGACAAGGAGGTCAAGACATTCAGTGGGGAAAGAAGTCTTCTCAACAAATGGTGCCAGGACAACTGGACAGCCATGTGTAAAACAATGAAGTTCCACCCCCTACCTCACACCATATGCCTCATACAAAAATTAATACAAATGAATCAAAGGATTAAGTATTAAGAGCTTAAATCAAAACCCTTAGAAGAAAACATATGAGTAAATATTCATGACCTTGGATTTGGCAATGATTTCTTAGATATGACACCAAAAGCATGAGCAACAAAAGAAAAAAAAGATAAACTGGACGTCATCAAAATTTAAAACTTCTGTGCTTCAAAGGATTCCACCAAGGAACTAAAAAAACAACCCACAGAATGGGAGAATATATTTTCAAATCATATATTTATAAGAGATTGTATTTAAAATATATAAAGAACTCTTACAACTGAATAATAAAAAGACAAATAACCCAATTTAAAAAAGGGCAAAGGATCTGCATAAACATTTCTCCAAGGAAGATACATAAATGGCCAATAACCACATGAAAAGATGCTTGACATCATTAGTCATCAGGGAAATGGGAATCATAACCACAATGAGATGCTACTTCACACCCACTAGTATGGCTAGAATGAAAAAGGGAACAATAAACATTGGCAGGGATGCGGAGAAATGGGAGAAATCAGAACCTTCATACACTGCTGGTGTAAAGTGGTGCAGCTGCTTTGAGAAAAAAAACAAAATACAGTCTGGCACTTCCTCAAATGATTAAACCTAGAATTACTCTATGACCAGCAACTCCACCCCAAGGTATATGATCAAGGCAATGAAAACATACAAATAGTCTTCAAACAGTTTATGAAAAAAAAAAAAAATCAGAACAGAGGCCATTCTCCCAAACTCATTCTACAAGGCCAGTATCACCCTGATAGCAAAATCAGGTGAACATACAACAAAAAAAGAAAACTACAGGCCAATATCCTTGACGTATATAGATGCAAAAATTCTCAAAAAAACATGAGCAAACAGAATTCAACAGCACATCAAAAAAATTATACACCATAGTCAAGTGGGACCCATCCCAGGGATGCAAGAACAGTTCAACATATGCAAATAAATAAATGTGATGCATCACATCAACAAAATCAAGTACAAAAACCATATCAACTAAATTTCAATTTTTAAAAAAGTTCATGGAGAGATCTGTATTATCTTTTAAAGGGCTGGCCAATTAGCTCAGTTGCTTTGAGCCTACTGCTGTAACACCAGGGTCAAGGGTTCAGATCCCCATACCAGCCAGTTAAAAATAAATAAATACCAGCCAAAAATAAATAAATAAATAAAATAATGTATTATCTTTTAATTCCATTTTCCATGAACTTTTGGAGTACCCTTGTATTTCCACAGAAGGTCTTCTTGTACATGAATGTTCATAGCAGCACTATTAACAAAAGGTAGAAACCACCAAAATATCCATCAGCTGATGAATGGATAAACAAAATGTGGTCTGTCCATACAATGGAACATTACTGGACCATAAAAAGGAATGAAGTAGCATGAATACATGCTACAACATGGATGAAACTTGAAAACATGCTAAGTAAAAGAAGCCAATCCCAAACAACCATATATAATATGATTCCACTCATATAAAAGTCTAGAATAGGGCAATCTGTAACGACAGAGAGCACATTAGTGGTTGCTTAGAACTGGGAGGTGACAGCTAAGGGTACGAGGTTTCTTTTTGAGGTGAGCAAAATGTTCTAAAATTGACTGTGGTGATGGACGCACGTATGTGTGAATATCACAAAAACCAATGAATTGTACACTTCAAATGTATGAACTTTATGGTATACAGATTATATCTCAATAAAGCTGTTTTTAAAAAGTAATGTACAGAATAGTGTTTTCGGTATATTATCTTTGGTAGGAAAAGGAAATATGTATATATTTTTTCTTATATTTAAAAAGAAATAAAACTAGTAAAAATGGTTGACTACAGTGGGAAGGAAAGAACAGGGCAAAGGGAATGGGAACAGAAGCTAGGCTTCTCTGAAGATACCTTGTTTTACACTTTCAAATCAGAACCACGGAAATGTCTTTAAAAAGAACAAAAAGAAAAGGCAATGCCTAAAAATGGAAAACAAACTGAAATAAAGGAACTTATTCATCGTGTTGGTGGCATAACCACACAGGGGAAGAGTACCGTTTCAAGTGATTTTAAAAACAGCATTATGACTATTCACCCTAGTGGGATGTGGTCTAAGGATAAAAAGCATTGCCAAGAAGCTTTATGCTGTACTCAGCGATCTTAATGATGGTACTATTACTGGTATGGTTTTTTGAAAGTATTATATGTACATTGTAGGATAAAGAAAATAATTATGTTAGTGCCACCAAGATTTTCAGTGTAAAGAAATAAAAGTATAAAATTGAAGTTAAAGCTTTATTTTGTAAAAAATTTAATTCTGTTAATTTGAACTGGAAATACTGGTATAACCTCATAATTTATTTTTATTTTTTAAAGATCTAATTTCCTAGTTCTGTTCACTGATAGGCCTGAAGCACTGACACCCCAGTAATAGCATATGAGCACCCAGACTGTGGTCTCTAGATTCCATTCCCCACTGAAAGAACCAGGGATTTTTGGAGAAATGGCTGATTACAAAACTGAAGCAGAATATGGACAAAAGAAGCCCAAAACATAGTGTGTAAAAAAGCAAGCAAGCTTTCAAGAACAACTGGGACTGTGTCCAAAGGGGAGAGGAGCCAACCTGAAAGGGCTCCCACTGCCCAAAGATGGGATAACTTGAGCATCCAGAAAACTAATGACATTCTACCGGCCAGCCACCATAAAAAAAAAAAAAAAAATTAAGATTTAAAAAAAAGAAAAGAAAATTAATGACAGTAACAGACTGAAACTTATCACATATATAAAAATCTATGAAGAAAAAACAACTTGTTGGTCAACTTCGGGGCTTGCTATGGGACTGCTCCATCTGTAAGCACACTTCCCCATGTGGACCGCACTTCAGGGAGGCCACAGAGTGGATGAGGGAAAGCATGTTCACAGACCACTCTCCAGCTCGTAAAGGTAGAAGCAACAGACAGAGTCAGACACAACCTTAGTGAGATGATGGACCTGGGATCAGGAATCAGCCTGGATCAGGGATCAAGAAGGCTGCTCAGACCACCAACGAGGGCCTTATTCTGGATGGATTAGGCTGCCAACACTTAGCCAGTGATCAGTCCTTGCATCACTCAAGTGGTGACATAACACGTCACTCTGACATGCCACACACCTCTTGGTGTGGCTGAGGTGCGCAAGCCTCCCCCGTGAGGCAGCCCTGAAAAGATCGCTTGGACCTGAGTCCTGTTAAGCCCTGTCTATGAGACAGAGTTTACAGGAAACCCAGGGACAGGAAAAAGTCAACGCCACAGGTCAGCAATGAGTCAAGTCCAGGAGGGGAGCTCCACAGGATAGATGGCCACACTTCTCCTATAAATAGAGATGACTAAAGCGTGTGGATTGAAAGAGACTTGAGATATGTCAGACAAGACAATGAGTACCCCTTACAAACTCTAGTTAGATTACACCAGCTATAAATGGCATTTTTTGGATGATGAGAGAAATCTGAACATGGCCTGGGATTTCTCATGATATTGAGTAACAACTGATAATTTGTAATAATAGCATTTTGATTATGTAAAACACTGTAAAGCCTTTATGTATTAGATACCTGCTGACAACAGGTTTTTTAAAAGCCCATCAGGAAAGACAAAAGTCAAGGAAATTCCCAGAGGACAGGGGAGAAGGGAGAAAAGGTGGGTAGACCCAGTGTGGAAGGAGGCAACCAGCCAGGGAGGGAAACCAAGGGGCTATGGCCAGCGGTGGGGGCAGCAAGGCCTGCCCAGGCCCATCACCCGTGTGGGACTGGCATCCAGGGGGCCCTGCAAAGAGTAAGTTGCAGAGAGGGTGTTGGACAGCGTGGGGTGCTGGATTAAATGATGGAGGAGAGACTGGCCTTTGGAATTTCATGTGGGATTGGCACAATTGCCATGCTTCTGGGTGTTTGTTTTTTAAATTAAAAACCAAAACAACAGGTATCTTGACAAAGCTAAAAAACAATAGGGACAAAAATAAGGACAGAGTGGACTCTAAGTGGAGAAAGACAAGCTGGCTCCTCCCTGAAATACCAACACTGGGGCCACCGTCTCAGCACCCCCAGCAGCATGTGCGATAGGAGGAGAGACAGGCCTGTCACTACAGCCCTCACTGCCCACAGTGCATTGCCACCCTGTCACCCGGGCCTGGTCAAGAAAGACACAGCGTGTCAGTGCTAGCGGGCCTTCCCCTGGGGTCCCAGCAACTGACCTCTCCTGGCCTCTGTTTCCAGACACTCCCGGGAACTGTTCAGAAAACCCCTGTCAGAACGGAGGCACCTGTGTGCCGGGCACTGAGGCCGAGGGCCCACGTTGTGACTGCGGGCCAGGCTTCAAAGGCAGACGCTGTGAGCTCGGTAAGTCGGGGCTGGCCTGTTAACAGCAGCCTGGGACTTGGGCCTGGGACCACTGGGCCACAGGAGGGTATGCCACGGGATCCTCCAAACCATGAAGCACCAGGACAGGGCCTGAGCTTTCTCAGCACCCAGGTAGGGAGGCTGGCGGGTGGGGAGCCTCAGAAATGATCCATGAGCCACTGGGGATGGCACCAAGATGGAAGGTGCTGCATGATAACAGTGTCTGAGAACAGCCACAGCCCAGTGAGGTGTGGCTGCAGGGACTCATCTCTGACTTGGGCCAGAGTAGTGGGGAGAGGGACAGTGGAGTCGGTGAGAGAAGGAATGCAGGCTACTTCAGTGCCAGAGGTAGGCCAACGGAGCTCTGACACCCACTTACAATCCTGAGGCCACCAGTGCCTTAAGGGGAACCAGCCTGCAGGGTGCAAGTACTGCCCATGCAGAGCAGCCTCCATGGTTGCTGAGCACACCAGGGACAGGCCCCTAGCCCAGGAAGCAGCTGGCACAGACCCCCAGGCCCAGACAGGCTGCCAGGGTCTCCCTCGGGCAGGGGTCTCTCATGTTGGAGGCAGGGAGCAAGCCACTTAGCCTTGAGCCTCCTTGTAAGCTGCAGCCCTGCTCCTTTGTGCCTGCAGCCTGTAAAAAGGTGCCCCGCCCCTGCACTCGGCTATTCTCGGAGACAAAGTCCTTTCCAGTCTGGGAGGGAGGCGTCTGTCACCATGTGTAAGTTGGTTTCTATTCCTTGTGCTTTCTCAAAGGCTAGCCCACCTAGCGCTGGGGAGTGATCGTGGTCACAGTCACAGAAGGGATTTGTTCCCTCCATGTGACAAATTAGGAAGCCAAGGCAGAAAGACTACATCGTTTGCCAAAGTCCATGCAGCTCAGGAGCATGGCTGAGAAGAAGCCAGGTCTCCAGGCCCTGTGTTGCCGGAAAACACTGGACGGACTGTACCTAGGTCCGTGTGTGTGTGTTGGGTGCAGGGGGGCTTTACCTACCTTCCTGCCGACCTTGTCAGTAGTCATCAAATGCACACTAAAGGGGGTATATTTTATGTAATTATACCTCAGTAAAGTTAACTTTTTTAGAAAAATCACAACTTTTATGCTGGACATTTTAATACATCCCTAGGAGGTAACGTTTTGTTAAGAAAATAATGGCCTTTCCCTCAAACACCTTCACCTGTGGGCTCCCTTAGCTGAGGTTCAGCACTGGGCAAGGTCTGCTTCAGTGTCTGGTTTTACGGAGCTTTCTTGTGACAACAGGTACAAAAGAGTCTACAAAGTTCAGCAAGACATCTGCTTTAAAGAGAGCTGCGAGAGCACAAGCCTCAAGAAAACCCCACACAGGTGCCACCTTGGGGAGGAGGCCCACGCTGTGGCCTGTGTGTAGATCACAGGGTAATGGGGCAAGGGTGGCGCTGGGGACTGAATGCGGTGGGGTGCCACGGCATGCGGGCTGAGCCAGGCTGTTCGTTTGCCCAGACACACAGTCTCTGTCCAGCCGTGTTCTGCTAAAAGCCTGGGTCCCCAGATGAGCACATGAGCACACACAGATGGGCAGAGCTGGTCATGGTGGGTGTCAGGTGGTCACTCCGGTCATGCCTGTTGGCACGGAATGTGGGACTACAACTGGAAAGCACAAAGTGTCATTGATAGGCCCACATATACAACTGCAAACGTAGTAAATCTGTTTACATTTTCTTCACTCACACCCAGATTCTTTCCCCAAAGGATTCAAGGTAGTCACAAGAATTATGACTGGGGTTTTGCTGAAAGAAGTGCCTGAGAACCTCATATGCTTTCAAAATAAGAGAGTCCAATCCTCAGTCACACTCTTCAGAGACCCACGTACAGCCACACCCACTTGTTCTGTGTTACTGAGCACCAAGAAGGGGCCGTGGCCAGCACCTTGCCCACAGGGCTGCGTGGCCTGAGCAACAGTGTCACCAGCCTCTGCCTATGGTGGCTCCTGCTTCTCTCTTCTGCACCCTTCTTTCACCCTCCATAACTCACGTCTAGCAGCCAGGCTGCTACCCTCATCATTTCACGGCTACTGCCTCAAGCCAGGCAGGCGCACACAAACTAAATTGCTAACATCTCATCGGTGTCTGTGCTAATGGTGTTTCCCACACAGAAATACACATGAACCAGACAGGATTTCAGCAGGCATCTGGACTGAGGTAGCTGCAGGACTGCAAGTACACAGGTCTCTTTTTCATTAAGCCACTTTTCTCTAATTATTTCAGGAAACAAAGTAACAGTCAGACACTGAAGAAACCTTAAGGTACGTCCCTACCGCGCCCCACAGAGCTGCTGGAAAGTGGGGAGGCGGCCCACCCAGCCTGCCTCTCAGCCTTGCTGTCTCCTAAATGGTCCTGCCAGAGACAGCTGCGTGTGCTGTACTACCGACCCCAGGAACAGGAAGGTTTCAGAATTCCCTGAGGGGGTTGAAATGGGTGAGAAAAAAGTGATACCTACAGCTATACCTCTTGGGAGACACAAACCTGGCCTAGCCATGGACACAAATGCACCTTTAGGTGGTAGTGAGGCTCGGGGGTGAAGGCAAACCCCATGCTCTCTCAAGGGAAATTTAGCGAAGAGACCTCCAGATCAGCTGCATTGGGGGCAGGTAGGCACTTAGCCTGGAAGACCACGTGGCATCTGGAGGGAGTTGGGACCAGGGGGTGGCAGGAGGGCCGAGGATTCCCATGCTCTCTCAAGGGAAATTTAGCGAAGAGACCTCCAGATCAGCTGCATTGGGGGCAGGTAGGCACTTAGGCTGGAAGACCACGTGGCATCTGGAGGGAGTTGGGACCAGGGGGTGGCAGGAGGGCCGAGGATGCCAAGGATTCTGGGAGTGCCAGGAGGGGTCTAAGGGGAGGCCTCCCAGAGCCTGTGGATGGCACTCTACTGGAAGAAAAATGGGGCGGGGGCCTCGGTCACTTAACATGTGGGGAATCGAAGATGCTGTCTCTGACTAGGAGATTCACAGCACAGTGGAATCCTAAGCATTCGGAAATCCTGAAATTTGTTTAACCCAGCATTTCCCAAACTCTTTTGGCAACCCCCATCCCACTCCACCTTCCCATATGCAAATTCTGTTAAATCTTAAAGAACACTGGGATTCTTCACGATAGTTTGTAAAGACCTGGGTTTATACTACAGAAACCCATCTACAGCTTGTAATCAGTTTCACACTGACTGAAATCTCTTATCAACATGTCACTGATAATGAAAGATGAGCTTCTGGCGGGCCCAGGACAGTTTAGCACTCCCGCTCCTAGATGAGCCTAAACAGCCTGTCTTCCAGTGTTACAGGAGAGAATGAGGCAACCTCGGGTAACAAGCCACTTCAAAACAGGTCTACATTTTCCACATGGCTAAGGAAATGAGGGAGAAACGTCATTCAGAGATCTTCAAAACAACAGAAGCAGAGGAGCCAGCCCTCTGAAGGAAGACCACCCATACCACCAGGGCAAGGCCCAGGCTGAGCTCCTTGGGCACCGGAAAGCGAGCTCTCAGAGCTGGCATATACAAGAGAGCCCATGCATCCATCCCATTTCAGATGAGAAATCCCCCCATGAAGGAGGGCAGCTGACAGCATTCAGTCCCTTTCTGCTTCCCCCTCCCACCTCACCCTCAAGGACACACTCCAAGGCTTGCAAGCAATTTACTACTAGGATTAAGAACCCACAAACATAATTTGGGTTTGAAATATTTATAAGGCAGTAAGTCATCTGAAATATTAATATATATTTTAAAAACTCACTCAGCAAATCCATTTCTATAAAAACGAATCAGAAACCCCCAACTGATGATCAAATACTGGCTTACAGAACATCTCTTCTTGAAACAATGGAGAAAAGGCAAATAAGCAGGAAGCAGAAACACACCCGCCCAAGAACAACTGAAGACTTCATTTCAGTCCAGACCAGCTGGGCACAGCACGTGCCTGGAGAAAAGAGCCAGGGTCATCACCAATGGAGGAGGGCAGGGAAGAAGAGCAGTCCATCGGCTTCCAATCTAGAAGGTGCAGTGCTCAGCCCCGGTGCTCCTGGAGATGGGGATGGAGTCAGTCTTCCCCAACGGGCCCGCCCTCGGCGCCCCCAGCGCCCTGTAAGAATTCTGGTGCTGGAAGAACACTGGGGCCTCGGGACAGCGGCCAGGCCTGCGAGGAGAGACCGGGAGCAGCTGCTCTCAGGAAGAGCAGTGAGGCCCATCCCCCTCGTGCCTCGCCTTGTTTTTTCTTCAAAGGACTTAGGACGCTTTGGTTACATTCCACCAGCCTCAAGAGTGTCTAAACCTTGTAAGTGAGGTCTACAAACTGGATTGAAAAGACACCCTGAGAGACAAAGTCCTGGCTGGAGTCAGTCCCTTCTGTGACCTCTCTCCTCGGGCCTCTTGAAAACAAACAGCCAAGCCTACGCATGCACCAGCCCACCCTGGGAGGTTCCACCAAGACCCCTCACCCACGAGGCCTGCGATACAGTCAAGCAGCCTGATACCATATAGGGTGCCATTTTCCAAAGGTGTCATCTATACCTCTATGGATGTGATGACTGTGTGCCATTAGCCCAGGGTCAACAGGCTGTCAGTAATGCTTCTGCAGCATTCAGAAACCCACTCTCAGAGTCCAATGTGAAAGAAAGAATTCTCCCTTTGAGACCTAACAAACTGAGGAACTGCTACGGACGGTTTCCAAAACCGGAGGGGGGAGGGGTGCAGGGCCATAAGGGGCAGAGACAAGGGGAAGCTGAAAGGAAAGCCAAGTTCTAGGCACGGCCTCGCCCTGTTCTGTTGCATGTTATTTATGCTGGTCGTTTGGCAGTTTCACGATCCATCATAAGGACTAGTACATTTTTGAAAAAGGAAATGTCAATTAATACTGAGATGGAGTTTAGACACTCTTAGTTTACAGCGGGGATTGGCAGACTTCTATAAAGGGTCAGAGAGTAAAGTATTTGCTTTCAGAGCAAATGGTTTCGGTGGCAGCTACTCAGCTCTGCCATTGCAGTGCCCCCATAGCCACAGACGTGCGACTGGATAGCTGTGCCTGGGTTCCAATAAAACTTTATTTACCAAAACACATAGTGGCCAGATTGCCCCATGGGCCACAGTTGGCAAACCCCTAGTCTAGGAGTCACTTAGGCTTCGCCTCATGCAGAGCAAGCCATCCCCTGGATGATAAGGCTCTACCAATGCACCGAAGACCCCTGGATTTTCATGGAAAAAAGCTATCCAGCCCCCTGCTTGGCAAGTCAAGGCACACTCCTGTAAAGCAGCAAGGACTCCTCTTCACAAGTCTAAACATAAAAGATGGACACGCGGGGCAGGCTAGACTAAACCATGTTCAGGCATATGTCTTAGGCTACCGGGTGGTAAACAGCCTTAGACAGTCCCATCTTCACAAGCAGGGCACTGCACGTTCTCACCACATCACTTCCCAGCACACCCCTAAGCAGCTGTCTTCTCCCCGCAAACGAGGTGAAAACTAACAAAGCCAACCCCAACCTTCCTCGTATGGACTGTTAGGACAGCTGGCCCAGCTGGAGATCTAGCGCCCCACTACATCTTCCTCTGATTCTGCCCACAGTCAGCACTGCAGCCGAAGAGAGCCTTATTCATCTTTTATAAAAACAGCCTCTGAAGTTACAGTACTTTTTAGGCTTTTTACTTAAGACTTTGTGTGCATATGTCTGTGTATTATGTAATTTGTCACTTTCAGAAAGGAGGAACAGTCATTTCAAGAAGTCTCTACTGTAGTCCAGAACCATTTCCCAGTCTCTAAAGTCCCACTTGAGAACACAAGGCAGAGCTCAGTGAAGGATCTCGAACACTGGGTGAACAGAGAAAGCAACGTACACAAACACGGGCTGCTGACTCCGCTGCAGCACTGTGACCTGTCACTGTTTGTCCACATAAGCTACAGCATTGCTAGCAAATGGTAAGATCAAGTGATATCACTGGAGCAGCAGATGAAACCTTCTACTACCATGGTCATGACCTCAAGCACCTCAGCCATGAAGCAAATGCTAGCATGTTCCAGATTTTAGCTTATAAGGCTTTGTTTCAACAAGAAATGGTCTACTGAATCCTGAGCTTGGTGCTGTGTTGTCATGATTAACCCATTTTGATGTTTTACAAATTAAATATCTAGTAAAAAGACTTCCTGATGCTAAAGGAATCACAATTCATTCTTGAAACATTCCCAATGAGCCATCATAATGTCTTCCTTGAAAATACTCAGAGTCTACCAAGGATACTAGTAATAATGGAATCAGAAAATTGTCAGGGACATAAAGACTTCTTTGTCACAATGACAGAGGCAATCCATCATGCGCCACTGGTAACCATTTGCTAATCAAAACTTGGGATAAGAGGGAGGTGGGAGGGAGGTTTTGGTAAGGGGCTACAATAATCAACCACAATGTATATCGACAAAATAAAATTAAAAAAAAAAACTTGGGATGAACCAACCATCTAATCAAGCATAGGTTTAGGATTCTGCTTAGTCCTTTGCCTGGGCACAAGAACATCCCAGGTTCCAGGGAAAGTGGCAGTCACCTGGAGGCCACAAAATGGAAGAGTAAATGAAAACACTGGCACAGAGTGCAGTGTCTTCATTTTCAAAGTTTTGCCCATGGCCAAGAAAGAAAGGCAAACCCTCCCTTCCCCACCGCACATGGACAGCCCAGTGCAGATGAGGAAGCCTCTGCTGTGCCCGCTGCTCTCCTGCAGAGAATCCAGCAGGCAGGCCCCACCCAGGTGTCAGCTCACCTCCTGCGCACTCCCTTAACAGGCAGACCACTGCCGCTGATGTCTGACTCTGCTATGGCCAGAGTCACTGAGCTACTGCTTTCCTTTTGCAAAAAAAGCCCCTTTTTCTTTGCGGTCTCAATGCTCCAAGTGAGCCTGCTAAGAAAGCAAAAGCATCTACACCTCAGTGCTGAATCATCACATGAAATACAGCTCAGATCTACCAAAAGTATTGCAAATGCACAGGGGAAAGGAACCCTATCGAAAAATCACCTATTTATTTTTCTTTAAATAAAATTAATACAATTATTTTAAGTCCATTCACAATCCGAAGATGTCATGAATAAATGCAGTCACACTGTTTTACTGGACCAGGCCTTAGAGCAGTTTCTCAGCCTCGGCACTGACATTTTGGCCTGAATCAGTCTCTGTAGTGGAGCCATCCTGTTCACTGCACAATGCTGTACAGCATCCCTGGCCTCTACCCACTAGATCCTAGTAGCACCGCTCCCTGCGATGATGACAACCAAACATGTCTCCAGGGAATGCCAGATGTCCCAAGGGTCCAGACTGCCCCCAGGTGAGAACCACAGCCTTACTGGAGTTTCACATGGTCCGTGCGGGAAAAACAAGGCCAAGCATCAGACCGGCCTGACCAGAACAACACAGTTGTTAAAATGCCGCTAAGGAGACCTGAATTTTGGTCCCATCACAAAAGCTTTCTGCAGCATCAATCCTGTGCCAGTTCCCCAAGGAAGGGCCACCTAGAACGTTCTAAGAGGCCCCAATCCTCCTGTGAGAGCTCAGGCCATCAGAGCCAGACCTCTACCTCAGAGATCACCCCTGGCTTATGTCAAATTCCTATTCCCCATTCCCAACAGTTCAAATCACTCCTCATACCCCTGGGTTCTCTAGGGTGATGCGAACACCTTGGGTGTTGTGAGAGCTCCCTGGAATGAAACCAAGACCAACCTGTGGCCCTGGCTCCAAGCCCAGCCTGCTCTTATCCTCTGGTTCAGAAGCCCATCTGTAACATGGGCGGGAGAGACAATCATATAGGACCGCTTCCTAGCCTCTCTCCTGCTCAGGCAAACTCCAGGCCACCACACTCTGTCTGCCCAAGTCTTCAGGGCCAGAAACATCAGGCCTGGAAGTGACCACTGCCCAGGAGCTGGCATGGCATGAAAGCCAACTTCCCCAAACAGGAAAGGTCTGTTCTTCACAAAGAGAGAGAAAAGTGCCCCAGTGCTTTGCTGGCCTTAAGAAGCTTTGCACAATTAAACCATACATCACTAATCAACTTCTTTTTATTCTGCTGTACACTAAATGCAATTAGGAAACAATATTTTTGGATTTAAAAAACTAGTATTTTTGTGGAAAACCTGCTACTTGTTTTCATAAAATAAAATGCTATGATGTACTGAAACCTCACACTGCCTTCTGATAATTTTATCTTTATCACTAGAAGGAAATATAAAGTGATTCTTGAGCCAGAAGAAAACCCATCCTCCACAATGTCATGGAATTCTCACCAATATATTTCAACAAAGAAAAAAATAAAACCAAATTTTGCTGTACTAAGTTTCCTTGATTTTAGCCGCTCAAAGTCTTTTATTTAGGATGGAACAGGACCCTCCCCACAGGCACTCGACAACAGATCACATGAATGTGTCTCCTATTTGGTTTGACCTGTTTGCTTCTCAGGAACTTTGTAATAATTTTTTCATCAAAAGGTTAGTTTTAGAATGAAAAATAACTTGAAAAGATTCAAGTGAAGCTCCCAAAAGCTTTGAGAAATTGAAAATGTTCTTGGGTGTCTCCAGGCCCTGTTCATTCCAGTGCTCCCGTCACGGCTGCTCCTCCTCTTCCTCCTCCTCCTCCAGGCTTGCCCTTTCGTCATCAGATGTGCCGCTCTCAGTATCCTCTTCCTCCTCCCGAGCCAAGAGCTTCTTAAAAACCTCAAACTCCTCCGCAGAAGAACAGGCTGTCCTGGCCAAAAACTCAGCTTCTGAAACTCTGAGAATGTCCTTGATTAAAGGGTTAGGGATCTGCGTCTGCCCCTTCTTATCAGGGGTTTGGTACCGTCCTAGGCGCTCCAGGTAAATGTGTCTCTGCTTAATCTTGGTTACTGAGTACTGCAAGAACTCAGTCCTTACCATGTCCAGATGCTTAATTCCCATCCTAAAATATGCATACTGGAAGACACAAATATGTTTAGGAAACCAAGGTACAGAATCTTAAAACCTATCGTTATACAACCCATAAAAACTTGTTATCCAAAAGCATTCAAAAAAGAATTGCCTAATTAACACAGAATACTTGCTCTATGACACCGACATCTGTATGTCGGCTGACAGTTTTCAAAGCATTTTCAAATTTACATTGAGAAAAATGCAGCAGAAAATAAAAGGGCAGGAGGAAGAAGTTATTATTTTTCTTCCTACAGGGGAAGGTAAATTATGAGTATCAAACAAATAGACAAAGAATTCAGAAACAGGTAGGAATTTGACCTAAGTTGTCATGTTACTAAAAAATTAGGGCAACTGTCACAATTACATTTTCAAAATCAACATGAAAGATAGGAAAGTTTTAGCTATTTTTATTTTAGCTATTTCAAACAGAGCCCCCACTTGGACTCTAGGAATGTGAGTGGGTCATTCATTATTAAAGGCATAAGACTTACAGAATAGGTTTGATCTGTAGTGAAGAAGTGAAAGAACCAGAACCAGAATCCCTTTGGCAGGTATGTGCAATGAGAATCTAAGCCTTTCACCTCATCCATTCAAATGTGAGGTGTCCAAGGCTTCTTGTCCATATAGTTGACCCCGCCCACATCTGAAAACCTGAAAAACGTGCCATTTCTACCCTAATCACTCTATCAGTCATTCTCACCTGAAATTTGTATTCCAATTCATCAGGGTCCTCCAGAAGAACATAGGGGCACCTGTGCAAAATCTCCGTTACTTGCTGTACCGTGAAAAGGCATTTCTCCTTGAGGATCCCAACAATGTCATCAATGTCCCGCTGACGCATGGTGAAAATTTCAGGGCAACAGTGAAGCACCCTCTTTAGTTTCCCTGTAGAACATTCAAAAAAGGCAGGCACACTTCAGAATACTCCAGAAACCCAAGAGGCTAGCTGCACCTCATTTAAGCCACCATTTAAAAAACAAACAAGGATCCTCTCCTACAGAACGAGTGCCAATTTCAGATGTGTCTTCCCAGAAGCACACATCCCCCACTGACTTCCTGACACTTCTCAGACTCACCAGCCCTTCCTCCCTATACGCTGCCTTTTTCTGGTCTCCCATCTGAAAGGTGCCAACTTTGTATTCTATGTCTCCTCTGCCCTCTTCACCTAGAAAATAATTTCACAGGGATCTGGAAAGATCAGACAGTGAGACGGGAGAGTAGCTGCCCCCATGTTGGGGCTCTGGGTTGATGTTTCCCTCTATAATAAAATAGTCATTTTTAAATGTAAAAAGCATTCACAACCAACACTCTCAAGACCTGGGAGCCTGAACTCACTAAAAAGGAGTTCCATAATAATAATAATAATAATAACAACAACACAGTAACAAGAATAATCATAAGGCAGAACTACAAATAGTGAAGTACTGGTTATTAAGAAGACCATGTGTCTTATCCAAACCAGGGCACTTCTGAATGAAAGAGGAATTAAGATAGTTGGTGTAAACTGGGACTCTCCCTGGCAGAGTGGGGTATATGGTCTTTCTATGGATAGTTGAGCAAAATTTAGTAACTGGAAACTTAAAATCATTTATTTAAACTGTTAATTAAAATTTTCCTAACATATGAGTTAGTCATGGTCTTACTAAAAAGTGTAAGGAAGAATTTCAGGGGTTTAGGCTCTACCTTCACCTCCTAAGGCTGTGCTGAGTTTGCTAATTAATAACCACAGCACATAACGTATTAAATTTAGCCTTTTAGATCACATTGTGAGAAGTAATCTGTCAAGAAAAATATACGAGGCTATCTTTTTGCTCATCTTCTAGAGAAGGAGGCCTGCAGAGATCCTTTGAAATAGTGGGTCCCAAAGGTTTTTTTTCCTACAAAAAAATATCTTACCAGGAAAAATCAATAATGAAAAGAAATAACAGCAGAACTCCTCTGATCAAAGTGGATAGGAGTCCTTGGAGACCCTCATAAACCCCCAATTCTGTTCTCCAGAAGGCCTCAAAAGAGATCCAAAGAACTTTGAGCATCCTTGAGATGTGAACAATGTTGGCGGGAAAGAGGAGATAGCTGGAGCGGAAAGCCACTCCACCAGTTTGCCAGGAACCTGGCAAGATGTCTGTTGTTCCATAGTAATTCAAAACATTTGGCTGGAATCTAAGTCTTTACAAGGGATGGTGTTGCTGGCTTTACATCATACAAAGCAATAAGACTACTTCAAGTTGATTTAAATATCAAGGATTACATATATACACAAATATCAACATCACATATCAGCATCAATCTACTGAGCACATACCTGTACCCACCACTGTTCTAGGCACCAGAGATCCCACAGTGAACACACCAGACAAGAACCCCTGTCCTGGCACTCAATTCTCTCTTCCAGTCCTAACTTTCCTATGTCTATCCTGCAGCGCCTTCTGCAGAGGTCACTCCTATTCCACCCCTCCAAGCCAAATCACACATCCTCTCTAGGAACACTGACTTCTCCTCAGAAACCTTCCCTAATCCATCTCACCTCAGGCTCTTCTTTCCCCAACTCTGACCCCTCTCACACTATATAAAATCTGCATCTTCCTGTACCTTCTCCAAGCCCAAGTTTTCGCAGGTAACTGGAGCGCTTCTTTATCTGCATTATAGGCAGTTTCAGTAATTGGGGACTTTTCTTCAAGGCCACATACACGGGCTCTGGATTCAGACCTAAGAGTATAAATTCCGAAATGATGTCCAGCAACTTTTGAGGGTTGGCACCTGGTTGCATACTGAGCAGTTCATTAATACGAGCATCACTGAAACCCATGTCCGAGAGGGAACTGATGACCTTCTCCAGCTCCAAGGACACTCGATCCACAGGAGTCCTCTGCTTCTCAGAAAGGCACTGAACAAGATTTGTCCTGCACTCTGGTTCCTGCACATACTTTTTGGGTCCAACACAGGATAACTCCTCAAGGCCCCCTCCACCGGACGCTGTAGTAAGTTTATGCAACAAAGAGACAGTTGTCCTTTTCCGTTCTCCAAGATGAGGAGTCTGCCTGATCACACAGGCCCAGGTGAGGGGGATCAGGCGGTGCCAATCAATGACCTATAAGACACAAGACCAAAAAGAATCAATTCCTCACCACCCTGGTGTAATGAACACCACAAGCTTTTTGAGCCACGTTATTTACTGCTTTGGTCCCACACGTAACAAAAACCTGCAAAGTCATATCTGAACTTAAAAAGTCCACGGAGACGGAAGTTCACGCATAGAGAACAGGACATTGCAGGGACACGGGGATCAGAGCCAAGTAGGTGCAGTATTGTTAGCTTTCACTGCCGTAAGTGCGGGGCAAGGGAAGAGCGGGGGAAAGAAAAACTATCCCAAGGCAGCCTGGCTGGTAACGTGTGACCTCGGACTGGACTGCAGATCCCTGTAACTCAATCCATTCCACAGGAAGAATCTCGTTGGATATAATCAGTCCGTCAGTCAACCTGTATAAAATTCCCGTTGACCTCAAAGACCTTCAGGGTTCAAGCTAGCGTGTGACAAATTAGGCATAATCACCAGGCACTCGGAGCCTTCGCGTCCGTCCCAATCCCGCTCGGTGTCACCGGCAGTCGCGCCGGCCCGCCGGGCAAGTCCAGCGTTCCCCGCTCCCCGGCCCCTTCGCCCCATTGGCGGCTGCACAGGCGCGTCGGGCCCTCCCGCCCGCCGCCCGAGGAGGCCGGTGCCCGGCGCCACCTCACCTGCCGGCCGAGCGCAGCCATAGCGCGGAGCAAGAGCCTGCGACGCCGGCGCCGGAAGCGGTCGCTATCGCCGGTCCGTCACTTCCGGTCCCAGGTCCGTCCGCGCCGCCCTCCCCAGCGCCAGCGTGGGTGCGCGGGCCGCGCGTTCCGCCTTCGAGCCCGCGGGGCAATCCCGGCGTCCCGGCGTCCTCGCGCCGTCCTTCAGGACTTCGTGCGCTCCGGACCGACGCGGTAACGAGCAGCGGGTCGCCCGGCCGTGCCGCCGCTTCCGGTGGCTGTCGAGCTCCTCCGCAGCCGGGCGGCGCCTCCTCGGGCAGGACAGCGGAGACGTCGACGGCTTCCCTGCTGTGGACGCGCGCTCGGGCCTCCCCGCCGGGGAGGAGGCCGCGTCTCCACGGGACAGTGGCGCAGAACGGGCGGCGCGCGCTCGGCCGCCTCAGGCCCCGCAGCCGGGGGCCCCCAGCCTGGCTTCCAAGCGTCTCTTCTGTTCTATCTGCTGCTTTCCGCACCGTAAAAAAGACCGGATTCCTGCCTGGACGCGCGGCCGAGAGCGCCTGCTCCGTGCGGCACCAGCGGGCGCGCGCTGACGGGTTGGTGCGAATATCTGTTGCCCAAAGGATTACAGCAAAGGAAACTCCTTCCGGCTGGAGTCTGTAGAACTAAAGAATCGGTTGCCTTTGTTGTTTTAAATCCAATTTTCTTCTTAAAATACTCAACCGTCAACACCTCAAAATAAATTATGTTAATTCTTTTACACCCAAAGCCTAAGAAAATCCTGTGTGCCCTCCCAAGTCCCTGGAAAGAATCGAGGAACACGTGCAGGTTATCCAGCTCCAGAAAGAACATGACGGCTGGGACGCAGGGATTGCCATAAAAAGCTGACAGCGTCTTCAGCCTTCTGTGAAAACGCCGCTCTCTGGAACCGTTCTTGAAACAAAGGATGGATTTTCATCCTCAGCCTAGAAACTTTTCTCTCTGGGTTCTTTGTGGAAAAAACACTTGTAAAGTATCAGACCTTCTACTGCCAGCCAAGTCCGATGAGTTTTAATTATTCTTTCTTATAGTGAAATAATGATTACTGAAGGGCTAGGACTTCACATTCTCAGCCCATTACACATCGCTGTGGGGAAAAAACATTCTGTAACATCTTATGCATTATAAGCAACATAATCACTACAAGGAAAAATGTTTGTTTCACTCTTGGAAACAGTTCTCAGGATATCAGAAAACTCATTTGATCTAAATGGTAAATGTCACTAACTTCAGTTGTTTACTACACACTTTTTTTTTTTTTCCCTTTTTTTTGTCTTTTTTTTGTGACCGGTAACGGGATCGCAGCCCTCGGTGTCACGCCCGCACCGCGACCAGCAACGGGATCGCAACCCTCAGTGTCGCGCCCGCACCGCGCTCAGCCAGTGAGCGGACCGGTCTCTGTATGGGATCCGAACCCTCAGCGGGAGCACTGCCGCACTCCCAAGCGCCGCACTCTACCGAGTGCGCCACCGGGCCGGCCCCTACAAACTTTAAAAAAACGCTGCACCTTCTATATTCCTGAGGAAGGAGGGCCCCACCCCACCCCCCATCAGTCACTTGTGACAGCAGGGAGACTTGGACAGCACTTTCTAACAAAGGGGGACAGCAATGCCCCAAATTCTAGTATTTGGGACTAAAATTGTGCTCTGAGCATCCTAAAATGAACAGTTCAGTGCCTCCTAAATAACCACCAAAAACCGAACACAGGACCATACTGGAGACAGCCTGGCCCCAGAGCAGCTTCCAGGGGGCTCTGGGCAGAAGGAGCCTCAGAACCTACAGAGAGAGTTTATGCAAGTGATGACAGATGGCTAGGGCAGGAGGGAGTCCCTTGGTTTTGGTTTTGGTTTTGGTTTTCTTCCTCCTGGCTAATCTTGAAAAAATATAAAAGGTTTTCCTCTCACTTCTAGCCACTCCCTCCTGTCTAACACAGTCACTAATTAGAATCTGGATTTCATGTGCTTGATCTAGCTGATTCTGTCTGAGAATGGGACAGATTGAAGCCTAGAGAGAACAGCAACCAGCTGAGTATGTGAGAAATGCACTGGGGCCCTGAGAAAAACTGAGGAATATAAAATCAGGGACTGGAGCCCCTCACATAGAGAGGTGGGGCCTGGGCTTGGAGCCCCTCAAATTCGCAAAGACAAGGGCCCAGAACCCCTCACGTAGACACAGAGGTGTACACTGGAGCCCATCAAGAAGCCACAGAGGTGGGCCCAGGAGCCCCTCACATAGACACGGAGGTGGGCCCAGGAGCCCCTCATGTAGACACAGAGGTGGGCCCGGGAGCCCCTCACGTAGACACCGAGGTGGGCCCGGGAGCCCCTCACTTAGACACAGAGGTGGGCCCAGGAGCCCCTCACGTAGACACAGAGGTGGGCCCGGGAGCCCCTCACGTAGACACGGAGGTGGGCCCGGGAACCCCTCACTTAGACACGGAGGTGGGCCTGGGAGCCCCTCACGTAGACACAGGTGGGTCTGGAGACCCTCACGTAGACACGGAGGTGGACTTGGGCTCAGAGCCCCTCAGGTAGACGCAGAGGTGGGGCGGGCTGGCAGGGCACCATGGGTTGACAACAGTGTCTTGCTGCAGAGCCCCAACTGTTGGTGACCCAGACCCTGCCCAACTGCATGGGAAGCGAACTGCCTGAACATAGCACACCCTCCCCCGTCTTCTCAGATGAAACAAGCTCAGAGCCCCAGGAGGGAGGGACCCACAGACCTACCAAGCCCAGCCTCTCTCTGGCAGTGGCAAGTGGGCACACAAATGGAGAAACAGCGAAACCAGCACCCTCACCCAGCCCTCAGGGCAGTCCCTGTGGCCCAAGTCAGGGTAACTGTTTATTAACAAAGTTGCTTTAATTTTGAAAGTGTTTGTTTATGGTCATCTGCTAACCAATTCTACACAACCCACACATCTACCACTCAGAAGAGCATATACCAGTCAGAGGGACAACAGGCACGCATACAGAAGTGAAGAGAGGGCTGAATATTCGCTTGTGCCTTTCCAATGGAAAGCCCTTTAATAGTATGAAACAACTAAACACTAGAATGTTTTCAAGATCATGAAAAAAATGAATTCCAAGTCTATTTTATAAGTTTAAAATAACATAGTATTATCACTGGCTTTTGCTCTAGCATTTATCAAACTTGCATGAGTTTTTAGAAAGTGAATTGGGCCAAATTCTTGAGACTTTACTTTCCTCAAAGGGAAGGGGCCTGCAAACCTTACGCTTTTCCCAAGTGGAGAAGTGTGGTGGAAGCTAGTGTGTAGCCAGGCAGCAGCGAGGGGCCTATGACGCAAACAGCACAGGCCCTTTGGAGCCTCCCCTGAGGCAAGATTCCCCACACGGCTCCTGCGCCCAGGCCACTTCACTCTGGGTCCTGCTCCCCATCTCCAGGCTCGCAGTGGACAGAACTCCGCTTTCTGAAGGAAAAAAAGATACCGTATCATGTGCTAACAATTCTAAGCCCTAGGAACAAAAGACTTCAGAGGGGCCCTTCAGAAACTCAGCTGGCCATGTTCTGGAAGTACAGATCCTGCTGCAGCACTGTGGGGCTTCTAAGCCCAGAGCCACCCATGCCAGCCTGGTTGCCCTGCTCTGTGGCCAGGGGCCTTGTCTGAAGAGCTGGGACCCCCAGAGCATCCCACTTACCCCGCTTCAGCCCAATCAGACCATCACCAGCTGCATCCTCAAGCCACTGGCCCCTGACCCCTCTGTCAGGGGCTGCCATGGGCACTTGACCACTCTCTACAACCCACAGCCACATTCTGAACCCCGGGGGCATCCGGGGGCCTCTGGCACAGAAGCAAGCCCCATCTACAAAGTGACAGGGCAGCTGCAGACCCTGACATTTGTGTCCAGGATGGCATGGAGGAGGAAGCCATCTTCTCCTGACACAGGAAGCAGCCCGGAGACCTCCTCATTCCAAGCACAGCCACACAGGGAGGAAGGGATGCTGAGAAGCCTCTCACCTGGCTTGTCTACCCGGCACACCTCCTCCCAGGTATAGTCAGCAAGGTCCACAGGCTGGGTCACCCATGGATCTGTCGCCAGCTTCTCCAAGGTGGTGCGCTGCTCGGGGGCGGGCTGCAGCAGCCCAGAGACCAGTCTCATGAGTTCTAGGGACATGAACAAACAGTGCATCCAGGTTGGGGTCAAGCAGAGCACATCTCAAAACTGTAGATCCCTGTGTGCCCCCGGCCCCCGCAGAGCCTCTGACTGGGCGCGAGGCAGCCCAGGAGCCCCAGGGTTTCCAGTGCGTAGGCCCAGCTGTGCTGGAGAAAAGCTGCAGACGTTTGTTGCCTCTAAAATGAAAGCAAGGAGCTCGAGATCCCCTCTCACTGAACCAAAACCCAGATGGTGCAGAGGTTCCTAACTATGGTCTGTTCTCAGGGACTCTGGTTGTGCGGAGCCGTGTGTAACAGAAGTTGACGTGACAGGTGAGGGGAAGGAGGCGGCCAGCAGGGGTGTCCCCACATCGGTTTGGAGCCTCCAGACTGGAGTCTAGATCTGGGTCCCGTTTTCTCTGACGATGTGGTACCAATTCAGCCAAGGCCGCCCCAAGCCTCACTGTCCCACCCAGGGAGACCCGTCCTGTGAGCCTAGCAAGAGAACACGTTGAACAGCCTCTGTGGGTGGAACAGTGTGCCTTGAGCCACATCATAGGAATCCAGAACTTCAGCAAAGCTCTAAAAATCCTCTTCTAGGCTGCTATGGACTGAATGTGTCCCCCACAGTTCATATGTTGAAGCCCTGACCCCAGTGTGATTATATTAGGAGGTGGGGTCTTTGGGAGGTGGTTAGGGTTAGGTGAGGTCATGAGGATGGGCACCATGATGGGATTAGAGCCCTTGTAAGAAGACGAAGAGACCAGAACTTGCTCTCCACCACGTGAGGACACAGTGAGAAGGTGGCCGTCTGTGAACCAGGAAGCGGGCCCTCACCAAGCACTGAATCTTCCAGCACCCTGAGGTTGGACTTCCAGCCTCCAGAACTGTGAGAAATAAATGTCTGCTGTTTAAGCCACCCAGACTGTGGTACTTTGTCACGACAGCCCAAGCTGACTAAGACAGAGGCTTCTAACCTAAGCAAAGAATCCAAGGCACTGATGTCATGCATGAAGACACTCGTTACCTTACAATTTATAACAATAAATGATGGTTATGGAACAACAGAATGTCCAGATTGGAAGGAACCACCGAGCCCTGTGGTCTTGCTATGCAGCTGACACCTGACTGCCCACCAAAACCTTGCCAGCCCCATGGGGCTCCTCCAAGTTGTGGGCTCCTAAGACAGCCCACTCCAGACTTAAGAAGCCTTTCTGGCCGCAGAACCCATATCCGCCTCCAGCCACTGGTCCTGACCCCAGACACAAACACCACTTGTGCCCCCGAGGGGGCTGATCTTCACACTGCCACGCTATGGCTCATGGGGAGTTCGCGGCATGACTGAAGCCCCCAGGCTTACACGTGAGCTGCTGGCATGGCAGTCCCCCCACCCCCTCCCCCGTAATGGGGCTTCTAACCAAGCTCATGATCATACAGCCACTGCCACAGCCAAGTGACTGGCTGCTAACATCTGTTCCTCACAGACGGCCTCTAAGATCCAAATGGGAATACTCATAAAACTTAAATTATCAAGATGTTTTAAAGTAATATTCAAGTTACTCTTACGTTCAGATCAAAGGATTAGGTGAACATTAGGGAAAGATCAATGAGCGTATCGGTATGGACAATGACACACTGCGAAAGGAAAGGACATAGGCTGAAGGAGCCACTGGCCTCTGAGGACAGCGAGCTATGCATCACTGCACTGGCTTACCTTTTGACACCGGGTACGGGGGGTGTATTGCAGCCTCCATGGTCTCCTCCAACTCGCAGAAGGGGTTCTCCTCAAAGATCAGCGTGTACAGCGTGACTCCCAGAGACCACATCTCCAGCTCTGGCCCTCTGTAGCTGTGAGAGGAGGAGGCAGTGTTCCAGGGCACCACTGAGCTCAGCACGGAGCTCCCTGAGCCAGCCCCTAGAGCACTAGGCCCCTCCACAACAAGGCCAGGGAGACTCGATATGCTCCTTGGCCAGCTCCTCAGTGTCAGCCACTGAGCCACATGCTGGGGGCAGGGAGGCCCACAGGCAGCTCAGACTCTAATGAGGAGATGCAACGCCAACCACGGTGACGAGATGCTGCGCACAGCTCATAGGAGCAGAGGGCTTCCTGGAGGAGGTGAGGAGGACGGAAGAGCCCTCACCTCACCTCAGAGGTAAGGAGGACAAGCGCGAGTCCCTCAGCCTCGCCAAGGGCCACAAGAGCCACAGGCAGCTTCAGAACAGGGTGGCATGCCCTTTAGAAAGATCACCACGGCAGCGATGTGGAGGACGCTCAAGACTGGAGCCGGCAAAAAATGTTCCCAGATACAGTGAGCAACAGTGGTAGGGACGGAGCAGAACGGGACGAGGAGGATGTGGTGGGACGGGGTGCTCCTGGGGAGAAGATGCCCCAGGGGGTGGGCACTGTTGTTATTTCTTGTCATGGAAAACATCCTCATCCAAACTACCACTGGGCAGATGCCACACTGTACCAGACTTTCTACGTGGTTTAGCCCCAATCCCTACAACCACCTAGCAAGACACACACTGTCTTCTTCTTATATAGAAGGACAGCAAGGCTTGGTGAAGTTGCTGCGAGCGGGCACTGCCCCTGCACTGTCCAGGGTGGTGTTGTGGTCTGGAGCTCAGGGGGCCTGTGGCTCGGAGAACAGGTCTGGGGAGCAGCAGCATCTCAACAGAGCAATGATTAGACACAGGAGCTGAGACACTCAGAGATGAGATGAGGGCCCAGGACAGAGCCCCTGCCATCCAGGGGGCTGAAAACGGGGGTTGGGGGAGCTAGACATGGAGAAGAGCCAGGAAGGGAGGCTCAGGGCGAGCAGACCCCAGGGCCCCGACAGCAGCAGCGTGGGGAGTCAGGCCAGAGGAGCTGAGCAGAGCGGGGGTGACAGCACAGACCTTGGAAATTAAGGGCACGAGAGGCTGTGCAGCTAGAGCAAGACAGTCAGGCCAGACAGTTCTGTCTTTGTGTTGTTTTTGTTTTGTAGAGAGATTTCAAAAATTTTAGAAGGTGAAGACAAAAATTCAATAGAGTAGAAGAGTCAGCAAACGTTTTCTGTTAAGGGCCAAAGAGTAAATATTTTAGGTTTGTGGGCCACATGGTCTGTTTCAACTACCCAACTCTGCCATGGCAGCACAAAAGCAGCCACAAACAACACGTAAACAAATGAACACAGCCGCGTTCCAGTGAAACCTGACTATAAAAACAAGGGCAGCAGATATTTGCACACCCATGTTGATGGCAGCATTGTGCAAAACAGCCAACAGGTGGCAGCAACCCAGGTGTCCATGGCAGATGAATGGACACACACCGCAGTACACACACACAGTGGGTACTTCTCAGCCTTCAAAAGGACGATTGGACACCTGCTACAACCTGGACGGATGTGGGGGACATCGTGCTGAGCGAAATGGACCGTCACAGAAAGACAAACACTGTGTGACTCCACTCATGCAAGGTCCTGAGAGCAGTCACGTTCATAGAGATAGGAAGTAGAACGGGGGTGCCAGGGACTGGGGGAGCAGAAAATAGTGAGTGAGTGTTTAGTGAGGACAGAGGTTCCGTTGGGGAGTAAAAGAGTTCTGTGCCTGGATGGGGGCGACGGCTGCACAGCACTGTGAATGTACTTGACGCCACTGAGCTGTGCACTTCGAAATGGTTAAGATGGTAAGTTTTATGTCGTGTAATTTACCACAATATAAAAATAACAAATCTAAAAAAGCAAGTGGCAGGCCAGATTCAGCCAAGGGCCACAGGTTGCCAACCCCTGGAGTAAAAGGATATGAAAACACAAAGAAGGAAGCAGAGTTCTTAAGGATGGAATCTGGAATCCAAATGCTGAAAACCTTTGGCCCAGTGAGATGGGGCAGGATGCGGCACAGACAAGGAGTTCCTAACAAGGCCTGCCACGCAGTAGGCCCAGGAGCATGACAGCCACTTGAAGGGCAGAAACAGCACAGGGCAGGGGCTGCTGGGGGAAGGCGGGAGCAAGGCTGGGGGGCAGGACGTCGCTGAACAGCACAAGCGGCTCACCTGACAAGAGCCCCCGCCCCACACTCTCCCTAGAAGCTCCATGGCCTGGGTGCAGGGTGGCATGACAGGCCATGCAGCTCGTGTCATGGGCCAGTGGAAATGCAGATCTCTCCAACACCGACAACACCACCCCACTGCAGGACAGGGCACAGCTGACTGGCACTCACTGGGTACCAGGGTAATCAAATTAGATCTTAAAAGAAATTCCAAGGCACTTGTTAGACAATCTTCCCCTTCAGTATTTCATACTGTTTGGTGGCTCTAAATACACATGGAGGTTCTAGAGCGGCAGGTTTATTTGCGTTTTCTCCACGCTCTGCTGTTGGCAAAAAGTCCTGTCCTTCTGCACACAGGGACCAGCCAGGCCCAGGAAGGACAAATGCTGCCCACATGGAAATGGCTAGAGCAGGTCAACGGCCGCTGGGCCTCAAGGACTCAGCATGAGCTGGAACCTTCACTTCCCAGCTCTGAAACCAAATGTGACCTGACCAGACACTAAGATCAGGCTCCTGGTCACTCCTCTCCCCAGTGCTGAGGGGCGGCACAGAGACAGCACTGGCCATGAGCAGACGTTCTGGACTACGGCTGCTGGGTAAAATCCAGCTCTGACCAGGTCCATCTGAGTGACCCCACACACCTGTCTATGAGAGCAGTAACAGCCTCCCTCCCCCAAGAACGTGTGGAGCGGGCAGACGGTGCAGGAGAGCACTGCAGCAATGGCAGTGAAGGTCCACATGACGCTATGACAGTGACAGCGAACTCTAAGCACAAACTCTCCTACAGAGACAGTGTAACTCCACTTCTCTACAATATGTGTGGGTGGTAGAGGAAAATACCCACTGTCTGTTTCTGACTTGATAAATCCCATTTCGTACAGGTAAAGACACACTTGGTTTATATGCAGATGAGACAGACCCAGGAGTGCCCAGAGTGCCCAGTAGAAAGCACTGTCAGCAGACAGCTTCTGCTCAAGCTCTACAAACACCTGAGCAACAATCTTCCTTTCAATTTCTTTCTTCTCTTAAGTTCCCTGACATGTGGCCCTGCCCAGGCTACCCCTCTGCCACTCACAGGCTCCTCTGACTGCAGAGATACAAACCTGGCCCACACCTCCAAGGACCCTGCTTCTCCCCCAGCAAAAGCAGAGAGGCTTGGCCAGGCTCCTGGCCTCAGCGCACAGCGAAGCCAACATGGGGACTCTGGCCGGTCAGCAATGGCACCCCTGGCCAAGGGGTCCATCTTTAACATGAATCTTCTGCACTAATACTTTTTCTATAGCTTGATTTCTTGTATGGCCAGCCTAACAATATTTTATTGAAATAGATTATTATTCCAGTCATCCAAATAAACCTAACTAAAGAAGAATCCTATTTACTTATTTGAAGAGTCCCATCTTTTGGGACTCTTTTATCTATATCGTTTACATTTTTTCTTAACTTTTTATTATATAAAGCTCCAAACATAACACAACTTGGGAACATAACATAATGAACCCTGAATCCATTGCCCAACTTCCTTTGACCCTCGCCTGTATGTCTGCCCACTTATCTTCCAAACGTCATCCTTTATCACTCAATATCCTGTCACAAAGTGACAAACTGAAGCCATTTTCCCACCTAAAATCAAACCAGTCATGGGGTCCCGATGGAAAATACAAGAACAGGCTGCACACAGGGTAATGAGTCATACGTACGGATTCCCCATGAGGACTTCAGGTGCACAGTACTCGATTGTTCCACAAAAAGTGTAAAATAGTTTTCCCCTTTCCAAGTAGGCTGCTGAGCCAAAGTCTATCAGCTTGATTGTGAAGTCCTCAGCGATCACAATGTTCTCATCCTTAATGTCCCGATGGATGATGCCCTCTGAGTGCAGGTATCCCACTGCTGACACCAGCTGGAATCAGGAGCCAGAGGGGACTTTTTTAAAAAGCAACTAAACTAAAACATGTATTAAAAATAAGAAAAACAACAACAAAGAAAAAATAAACATTCTCTAACTCATAGTAAAATGCTGACAAGAAAGAACACTAGATGCCAAAGAGAGGACTTGAAGTGAAAGGGAGGCCATGCAGTTCCAGGCACTGAACTCACTGTAGCCAGCACACATTAGCCAATAAGGCAGAAACATAAATGCATGGTTCATAAGTTCTCTTTGTTTGCTGCTGATGAAACCTTCGCAGCAGACACACACACCATGGCCATCTCCGGGGATGGACAGACAGACAGGCACAAAGGAGAAACTAAAAGAGACATGCGATGGGCAAGTGAATGAGTGTGGGTTTGGTGTTAAGTAGAAAGGGCCCCGGAGAAAGCACTGAGTCAACACTCTAAGCCCACAGGAGGGGAAGCAACTTGCCCACAGTTCAGGCAGCAATTTGGGGGCAAAGCTGGGAGCAGAAACTCCTACTTCAGTGCTCAAGCAGCTTCTCAAAGGGCAGTGATGTGCACCGGTCATCCTTTGCCAGCATGTGCAGATTCTCAAAACGTGGACTTAAAGCAGTCCCACTGGAAATGGGCTTCATTTCAACAAGCTGAGTGCATGTGTCTCCACTCAGAGGGTTGCATTACTACAACGCACCACCGTCTGCCGACTCTGAAGCTCCAGTGACAGAGGTCAACAAAATTAGCCTTTCAGTCAAGCTCAAACAAGATTCATACAATGTCTGACTGCACCATAATATGAACACTAATTGTACCAGTCAATACAGTGATTTCACAATATAGTCAGTCATTTTGATCTTCGGAGGCAATTTTATATTTACAAGTTAATATCTTTGAATCAGAAGCAAAACTTAAGGGCAGGTCACCTCAGCGCAATTAATTAACTTACATTTAAGAAATAAGTATGTGTATATTCATATACACACATATGCAAACATATACATCTGCATATTTATATATACACATACATTTATATACATACATGTGTACATGTGTGCATACCTGCATATACATGTGTGCATAATACACATGCAACATATACTTGTACATTCATGCACACATATATAAACACACACATACGTGCATCAGGCATACAAAGATCAGCCAGAATCTAGTCAGGGGACAGAAACCACACATTAATTTGAACATGGAAAGTTTCATTGAGATTTATTAACTAGTACCTAGGAATTAACTACGAAGGGGTAAAGAGAACCTGAATAAGGAAGAGAAGCCATTCTTCCCACAGGTCCCTCCCAATAGAGCTGCCCCTGGTGCTCCCTGAACAGCAGAGCTGTTCACAGGCTAAAGCTCCCCCAGCAACAAGCAGGCCCTGATGGATTTGGGTATACCCTGGTAACTGCCTCCCTCCCTCTCCTGGGATGCCTTCCTATTTTGCTGATCACTCTGCTATTCCAATAAAATAACAAATAGACAAAGATCAATACATAGGTAGATACAAAATAGATCAAGACAAATACTTAGTACGAAGTGAAGTTGCCAGAATCTCAGGCTTTGCTGATTAATGAACTGAATAGCTGCTGTTTACCAAGTACTTATAATGAGCAGACCCTTGCACAGCAGGCGTGCCTTAGGGGCACCCTCTGATCCCATCCTGACAGCCTTAGCATGTGGTGCTATAATGATTCCCACTGCACAGGTTAGAAGATTGAGGCTTAGGGACAGCAATGACTTCCCTGAGGTCCCACAGCTGGAGATGGACAAGGATTCAGATAAAACACACAGGGCTCAAGGACCTGTCCGGTCACTTCGCTGGTTAATTTTGTGATTGGTGTGAATACATATGGACATAAGTGAACCTTAATCATTAAACATACTTCCCACTCACCCCAGGATGGTATCTGGCCTCATTCTTCCTTCCCAGCCTCATTTTCTCAACTTCGACCATACAATTCTCCACTCAAAGTATATATATCTTACTCTAAAAATCCCAAAATTGAAGGTTAGATCCAGCTCACAGAGAGAACCAAGTGTGTATCCCTGATCTTCACAGCCCTGGGCCCACACACCCGAGGCCACATCCACTCCAGCATGCTCTGGCCCGCTCTCACTTGTCGGAAGATGTAGCTCGCCAGGGGCTCATCCAGGCAGGGGTGGCGGTCAATGAAAGTGAAGAGGTCCAGGCCAGAGCCGTGCTTCTCCATCACCAGCTGGAAGAACCCTTGGTTTTCAAATACATCCACTACCTGGAAAGAGACACAGCCAAGTCCAGCTCGGCTGAAACACCTTCAAGCCAACAAATTTAAGAAATTTTACACAAGCAGTGTCAGGGTGTCATTAAACAAGAAATCATCGCCTACCCTGATGATATTGGCATGCTTCACCCTGGACAGAATTGCAATCTCTAATGTGACTTTTCCAAGCTTGGGATCCTCAATCCAACAATCCTCCAAAACCTTCTCCTTCTTAATAAACTTCACCACCACCTACAGGGAAAACAGAAGGTAGAAATGACTGGAACTCGTCCTCTAGCGTCCCATTACACCTGGTGCCCATCACTGGTTCATGTGGCAGACGGAGCCTCTATATTTACCTGCCCCAAATCCCAAGGGACACAAAAGAA
Organism: Galeopterus variegatus; assembly: GCF_000696425.1. Lineage (NCBI taxonomy): Eukaryota > Metazoa > Chordata > Mammalia > Dermoptera > Cynocephalidae > Galeopterus > Galeopterus variegatus. The sequence continues at coordinate 112,812 of NW_007727782.1, forward strand.
GAAACATAATAACAAACCTCTCAGCAGGAAGAAACAATAGTATATCAGCAGCTGATCAGAAATGCTGAGTAATTGTTCCCATTCTATAAAGTGGACAGACTGGAATGACAAAGGAGCAGGTGGGGCACGCCACAGAGAGAGAGGGCCCAGAGACCTCAGAGCAGGCGTTCCCAGGAGCACCCCTTATTACCCTGATTTCTCAACCAAGCAAATAAGACCGAGAAAATGAAATAAGAAGCCTAAGAACTAGAAAAAATAAAGACCATCTTTCTTAGACATGTTTTCAACATTTACTCTGAGATCAATCAGAGGGTTCAGCGAGAAAATGAAATAAGAAGCCTAAGAACTAGAAAAAATAAAGAAAGACCATCTTTCTTAGACATGTTTTCAACATTTACTCTGAGATCAATCAGAGGGTTCAGCAGAATTGATGGACATGACATAAACATACGAAAAACAGTGTTACAAGAAATGAGAGTCAATTACAAAGTATGATAGGAAAACGATACCATTCATAAAAGAAAGAAACACAAGTCACTAACAGATAAGCTTGTCACTCAACAAAATAATTGCTGTTAAGTGACTGCCAGACATGTGGTTGAAGGAGCGACAGGGCGGGTGACAACTGTGGGCCTGGCCTGTTCTATGCAGCAAGAGAAACCTGAAAGTCCTGCCCCCACAGGGCTTATTCTCCACTGGGGAGATGGACAGTAAATAAAATGCATCGTGCACCAGGCCACGAGGAGTGCCAAGAAGGAAAAGATGAACCAGGGAAGAGCTGAGTGGTGGGGACATGTTAGGCAGGTGGGTCAGGGAGAGTTTCCTGGGAAGGTGACTTCTGAGAGGAGCCCATGGGGAAGAACATCCTTGGCAGAGGGAAGACAGAGCAAAGGTCCTGAGGCAGGAGTACGCCCGACCTGGGAGGCACAGCAAGGAGGCAGGGGGGCTGGGGTGGGGCAGCAGCAGGGGGTAGTGACAGGACAGAGCGGCCACAGCAGAAGCAGAAAGAATAGTCAGGAGCTTCTGTGGCATCCAGTCATCTGTCACATAATCAGGAGAGAAAGGTGCTGGCTTGGGTGCCAGCATGTAAGCAGGGAGGGTGGACAAAATCTGAAGGCCTTTTGAAAGGAGGGTCACCGAAATTGGACAGGCCAGATGAGAAATGAGCAGGGACACAAGAAGATGAGTGTAGAAGCAAGGTCGTGGTCCTGGGGAACCAGAGGAGGCTGCCACTGACTAGGAAGGATCCACCGCGATGGGGCAGAGTGCAGAGGAGCCGGCCAGGAGGGCCGCGTGCAGTGGTAGGAGCTCAGCTTCAGACATTCCACTTGGAGATGTCCCCTGCCCATCCAACAGCAGTGGTCAAGTAGACAAGAAGGCAGGCTGCCTCCAGGAGCTCCAACCCACACATAGAATGAGTTTCAGGAGGAGAGAAAGAAGGGAAGAATTAACAGAACAAAAGAATAGAATTTTCTTAAAGCAAAGAAAACTTTAAACATTCTGATCAAAGTTTACCAAGTATTGAGCAAGAATAAAGAAAACACACGCACACACGCACACACACACACACACGCACACACACACACCCCTAACTAAATCCTGGTAAAGTTTTTGAAGTACAAAGATTTTAAAAATCCAGAAAGAAAAAAAAATCAGGTTGCTGGCAGCAAAATCCACTTCAGCATAATGCTAGATGACAACAGACACGTCCAAAAAGTTGAGAGGAAAAAGCATATCGCCCCTAAAATATAAGGGAAAAACACACTTTAATACATTGGAGGTCTAAAAGTATAACACCCAAACACGCTTCTCGTAAAAATTAGTAACAAATATATTCCAGCAAATGAAAAATAAACATAGGAAAGAAAAGAAACTAGATATGAAAATAATGGAGATTTAACAAAAGAAGAATAAGACTTGTACACTGAAACTACAAAATATTGTTGAAAGAAATTAAAGATCTAAATAAATGGAAAGACATCCCATGTTCATAGATAGAAGAACTGATGCTGTTAGGATGACAATATTCCCCAAATTGAGCTACGGATTCAACATGATTCCTTTGAGAATCCCTGCTGGCTTTTTTTGCTAAATTGACAAGCTGATCCTAAAATTGCTATGGAAATGCAAAAACCAGCCAAAACAATCTTGAAAATGAAGAACAAAGTTGAGGACTCACACGTTCCGGTGTCACAACTTACTACAAAGCTGCAGTGATCAGGACAGTGTAGGGCTGGCTTAAGGACAGGCATTTAGGTCGACGGAATAGAAGTGAGAGTCTAGAAATAAACCCACATGTCTATGATCAATCAATTTTTGACAAGTGTGCCAGAAACCACTCATTGGGGAAAGAACAGTCTTTTCAACAAATAATGCTGGGACATCTAGATACCCACATGGAAAAGAGTGAAGTTGGACCCTCAGCTAACATGATACGCAAAAATTAACCTCCACATAGATCGAAAACTTAAATGTAAAAGCTAAAACCATAAAATTCTTAGAAAACACAGGAGTAAATCTTTATGACCTTCAGCTAGGAAGGGCTTTTTTACATATGACACTAAAGCACAAGTGACAAATGAAAAAATAAATAAACTGGACTTCATCGAATTTAAAATGTTTGTGCTTCAAATGATATCATCAAACAAGTGAAAAGACAGCCCACAGACTGGGAGAAAATATTTGCAAATCACATACATGATCAAGGACTTGTATCTAGAATACAGAACTCTTATAATTCAATAATGAAAAGACAAATAACCTAATTAAAAAAGGTGCAAAGGATCTGAATAGACATTTCTCCAGTAAGGATACACAGATGGCCAACAAGCACGTGAAAAGATGCTCAACATCATTAGTCATCAGGGAGATGGGAGTCATAACCACAATGAGATGCCACCTCGCACCCACAGGATGGCTAGAAACAAAAAGACAGACAGGAACAAGTGCTGACGAGGATGTGCAGACCCAGGAGCCCTGTGCACTGCCATGGGAATGCACAGCAGTGTGGCCCATTTGGAAAACTGGCAGTTCCTCAAAACGTTAAACGTAGAGCTACCATGTGATCCAGGAAGTGCATTCCCAGGTATACACCCAATAGAACTAAAAACATGTCCACACAGACACTTGTGTACGATGGTTCACAGCAGCATTATTCACAGTGGCCAGAAAATGGAAACAACTCAAATGTCCATCAACTGATGAACAGATAAACAAAGTACGGTATGTATCCATACAATGGAATATTATTGGGTCATAAAAAGGAATGAAATACTGTTACATGCTACAATATGGATGAAACTTGAAAACACTATGTTAGATTAAATACTCCAGTCACAAAAGAACACATATTGCATGATTCCATTTATACGAAGTGTCCAGAATAGGCCCACCTATAGAGACAGAAAGTAGATCAGTGGTTGCCAGGGGCTGGGAAAGAGGAACTGGGGTATGGAGGGTCTGGAGACTAACTGCTAACGAGTATGAAGTGTCTTTCTGAGGTCATGAAATGTTCTTAGTTACTGGTGATGGTTGCACAACTCTGTGAATATACTAAAGTCCGCTGAGCTGTTCACTCTAAATGGGTGAATAACATAGTATGTGAATTACATCACGGTAAAGCTGTTAAAAAATTACAAAGAGATAAAACATATAAAAAAACAAACAAACACCAAATAATGGCATAATAAAATATACTCAATAAAAAGAAGGGAGGAAAAATAGGGGAAAATGGAACAAAGGACCAAAAAAACAAAAAGCATCTAGCAAAATGGTAGATTTAAATCCAAGCACATCAATAATTTCACTAAACATCAATGGTCTAAACACCCCAATTAAAGACAGAGACTTTCATTAGCTAGTTGGTTAGAATGCAGCCTTATAACACCAAGGTTGTGGGTTCAGATCCTCACACAGGCTAGCCGCCAAAAAAAATAATAATAATAAAATAAAGGTAGTGACTTTCAGACTGGATAAAAAAGCAAGAACCAAGTATATGCTGCCTATGAGAACCCACTTCAAATATAAAGACACAAATAGACTAAAAGTAAATGAATGAGAAAAGATCACTATGTGAACACAAATCAAATGAAAATTTGAGGAGCTATACTATTATCAGACAAAGTGGACTCAGAACAAGGAATATCAGTAGGCATAAAGAGAAAGGTCACATAACAAAGGAGCTATTTCATCAGAAAGATATAATGATGCCAGTGGGTATTCCTGTAACAACAGAGCTTCAAAATACATGAAATAAAATCTGCAGGAATAAAAATGGAAATAAGCAAATCCGCAAGTATAGCTGGAGACTTCAAAACTACTGTCTCATAGACTGATATAACTAATATGCAAAAAGCAGAAAGGATATAGAAGATCTGATAATACTGTAAGCCAAATGGACCTATTTAACATTTCTAGAACACTCCACCTAACAATATCAGAGTACACTTTTCTTTCAAGATGCATGGGACATTCACAAAGACTAGAACACTAACAAACAAATTTAAAGGAACTGAAATTATACAAAGTATTTTCTTTAACTGCCAAAGCACCTGCAAATACCAGCAGGACTTGGGAGGGACAGAAAGTTCTAGAGCCTGTTTGGAAGAGGATCATGTGACAATCGCCCTAACAACTGTGGAGGACCAGCTGGGAGCCACAGACAGAGAGACCACTCTGGGGACCCAGGAAGACCACCAAAAACGTTTGTTGGTCAGCTTGCTTCTTCGTTTGTTTGGTGGGGACTTTTTTCCCCCCGTTGAGTGGAGGAAGTCCTAAGTTTGGTTTTAAGTGTCAGTGTGCAGTGCCTGTGAGATGTCAGCCGAGAGTGGTACCAGCCCCACGCTCACTGAGGAGAGGATGGGAGACCCAGATGTGGGTCTCAGCAAGTGAGTGGCAATCAAACCCCCAAGGCTGGCCAGGGTGAGGTCTGAATCTGAAGCTCAGCAGGACTGTGCTCCCCCGGGTGTTGATGCGTGCACCCCCGGGTGTCGATGTGTACTCAGAAACCATCCACATGCCCCACCACCTTCTCGGTGCTGTACGTAGATCTCCTCCTATCCCACTAAAAATCCCAGATTTGGAGAAAAGGTGACCAAAAGTCAGGACCCTGTGTGGTAGTGTCCAGCCCACCTTCCCTCCACGAGCCACAGCACCTCCTTGTGTTTTTCTTTATCCACTGCAGTCCACACAAAGCCAAAGGCCCCGCTGCCAATCGGGCTCAGGGTGCTGTACTTGTGGGAGTACTCGCCCTCACAGGCCGCCGCCCCCTCCAGCTCTGTAGCCTTGGGGGGCTCCTCAAACCAGGGTTTGGCTCTGAGCATCTGCGAATGCAAAGGAAGGTCTTAGGGATCACAGTGACTACACCAAGGACAGGAGGCAGCCGGGTGCATGGGCTCTGCCCACCGTCTGCCGCCACACTAGGGGCAGCAGCAGTGAGCCCCTTGCTGCCACGTCCCACCCCTCCCGTGCCCATGGGGACCCAGCCTGAGAACCTCTCTCCATGGGGCACTCCAAGCAGTCTTGGCACATAATCCAAACAGGCACATATTTTAAAACCTCACTGTACACATGGGTCATACACAGATTTTAAGTCCTGCATGTGGACTTATGCTTAAAAAGCCACAAATAGGTCCTATACCCACCCCAGAGGAAAAAGAAAGAGAAAACTGCAAATTGGAAGATTCGCCACACAGTAAACGGTGAATGCAAGGCATGAGCTGACTGCAGACACCAACCTCCCCCAGACTGGATCCGGGCCACTCAGACATGGAGTGCGTGGAGCTGGGCAGGCTGGCGAGGAGCAGGCGGGTCCTGGTGGCTGAGTCCTGGTGGCTGTGGAGGAGGTCTTTCACCAGCCAGCAGCAGAACAGGGTTGCAGGACCCTGGAGCTCCACCCGCTTCACTTCAAACTGGATACCTGAAGAGGGAGAACACACAGCCCTCCACTGACGGGTACGTGCATTAGCTTCGTGATCAAAAGCCCACTTCCTAGAACAGCATCAGGACAGTACAGAGCAGCCCAGCCAGAGGGCAGGCACCTAAGCTTCAGAAAGGGGGAGAAAGGCTGTCAGGGCTGCAGGGAAAGCACCATTGCAGCAACAATGACAGTGACACCTTCCCCTGCGCAGGGCAGCTGGGCCAAAGGAAGCACTCAGGAGAGACCTGCAGACCACCTCCACATCAGAAAAGCCCAGAAAACCCGCTCTCTACGCACCCCTGCACAAAGTGGGTCCTCTGCCTTCAGGTGACAGGAATGTGAATGGTTCAGTTTAAACCAGACACACCTATACGTGCTATAGTTATGCACAGGCATATTCAACTTAAACTACATACACACTGATGGAGTTTGGATGTGTTGTCCCCACCAAAACTCATGTGGAAATTTGATCCCGAATGTGGCAGTGCTGGAAACTGATTGAGTCGTGGGGGGGGATCCCTCATGAATGGATTAATGCTCTCCCTGGGGGTGGAGGGGTAGTGAGTGAGTTCTCGCTCTATTAGTTCCTGCGAGAGCTGGTTGTTTAAAAGACCACTCTATTAGTTCCCACAAGAGCTTGTTGCTTAAAAAGACCCTGGCACCTTCTCTCACTCCCTTGCTTCCTCTCACCATGTGATCTGCTTGTACCCGCTGGCTCCCTGCCACTTTCCACCATGAGTAGAAGCAGCCTGAGGCCCATGCCAGATGCAGCTGTCCCAGAATCGTAAGCCAAATAAACCTCTTTTCTTTATAAATTACCCCGTCTCAGGTATTTCCGTTATAGCAACACAAAACGGACTAATACATACACCTATGAACATACAAAGCACCTGTGTCTTTATACACATGTATATGCATTTTACATAGCCTCCTAGGTTTACCCCAGAACAAATGTGGTTATCTTTTTTTTTTGGGGGGGGGTTATATTGGTACCTTTTACATTTTATGTCTTTGATTCAAGGTGCAATTGGGGTGTTATCTGTCAGTGTTTCCTGCAATCACAAATAAACCCTGGATCTTACTGACTTATAGGAGCATTTTTTTCTTGTACACTTACGGGAGACCTTCAGGACAGCTCAGGCCAGATGTGCTTTCCTGGGATGGACCTATAAAGGAAGTAGGAAAATAAAAAGTAAAACAAACAGAATCGACATCAAAGGGGCAAGTGAAGGGGTCTGTGATAATGCCCCTCACAGAAGGGGGGATTTCCACAGAGGCCAGAGCAGCCCAAACCCCAAAAGCACGTGAAGAAGAACAGGCAAACACCTTGCCATGCTCACGCCACCCTCAGCCTCTCAGTGAGTGGGAGCTGAAGGGACAGACTCCAACATCACGCCCTGCCACCCTTCTGATACCAGTGGAATCTCCCCACTGCTGCAAGGAACAGCTCCCTGAGGAAGGCACACTGGCACATGGCCACCAAGGCAGCTGGGACCTTGGGTGACACACACCACGGGCTCCACCCTCCCCAGATACACACATTTGTAATCCCAGTTTTCAAGAGTAAATGATAACATGACAAGTCTTCAGAGTCCATGGAAAAATTCATTATTATTGTTTTAGTCTATTTTTACACAAATTTTTGAAGTACCCTTGTACATTATCCCTGAACATATCATTTCTGCCGAAACTATTCAAGCGTGAAACCCCATCAGACCCCAAGACAGGCGAGCCCCTAGGCCTTCACCCCCACCCCCACCCCCCACCCCCTGTACTTACTCAGCTGCAGGCCATCTCGGTGGTAGCAGCTCCCAGAGTAGGTGCCCTCCTGCAGCTCCCGACTCAGGCCGGCAGCCCCGGGCATCACGGGTGTGGAGGTGACCTGCATGCTCAGCCTCGGCTCCTCTGCTGATAAGGGCGCATCCTTTGGGCTGGCATCCATGGCAGGGACACGGCCTGGGCTTTCTCTGTCCCTCACTTCACAGTGTTCAGAGGACACCAAGGAAACCTCAGATGGCTGTTTTCCATCACGGCCCAGGGAGCTCTCCCAGAACCGCTGGCCTTTGCCAATATTAGAATCAGTGCCAGTCAGTAGTAAAAGCTCTCTGTCACCCCAAATATCTGATCTCTGCCCATGGAGACCACTCCCATCTAAATCTAAGTCCTCTGCCGAAGGAGAGGGTGTCCCTATGAGTTCAGATGTAGCACAGGAACAATTGGATGAAGTTCGGTCTGTCTGGTGGCTGAAGAAGAGTTCCTTGAGGTTCCAGGAAAATGAATTCAGGTCAGCCTCCTGGGCCTCCATAGCTTCCAGGGCTCCAGGGAGGTCCGTGGCCAAGGCGTAGCAGGCTGAGGAGCTGCCCAAGCGGCCACTGTGCAGGTCTCTGCCTCCCAGATCACAAAATGACACAGGGGCAGTGAAGGGGGGATGCTCTGCTGGGACGAGCTCGAGGCAGGAGATGCCCATAGCTCCTGCAAAGCTCGACTTGGACAGCTGCTCTTTAATTAAGCAAGTCTGTAGCTCTTCTCGGTCATTTTTCACTCCTGGCCATGGCTCGTCCAGAGTAGGCATCCCAAATGAAACACACGCCATCCCAGAGGGGCTGGGGGCCAAATGCTGGCTTTGCTGCTGCGGAGCCCACTCACTCTCACCGCACAAGCAGTGCATCGGGAATGCCTCCCCTGCCGGCTGGCCCACAGCATGGGGCTCAGCCATGGTGGCATCAGCCCAAGGGTTTGACTTGCTGGGACCACTGAAACCCATCAGTTCCAGCTTTGCTTCCTGATACAGGCCACACATTTGAACACAACTGCTCCTGTCCTCAGTTGGGACTGGAGCTTCAGAGTCTTCCCATGAAGCAGATGGTTCTGTATCCCCTGGTTCAAACCTGCTTTCTCTCAAAAGATCCTGTGTGGGCCTCCCTGTGGCTGTAGGTTCCTCTTTCTCCAAAGCAGTAGTTTGCTGGTTGTCAGGCAATGACCGCTCACCGTGGGCTGGTGGGCCTCCTTCTGGGATGTTTTGCTGCTCCTTGAGCAATGACCGCTCACCATGGGCTGGTGGGCTTCCTTCTGGGATGTTTTGCTCGTCTTTGAGCAATGACTGCTCACTGTGGGCTAGTGGGCTTCCTTCTGGTATGTTTTGCTGGTCTTTGAGCAATGACCGCTCACCATGGGCTGGTGGGCCTCCTTCTGGGATGTTTTGCTGGTCCTCAGGCAATGACTGCTCACTGTAGACTGGTGGACCTCCTTTTGGGATGTTTTGCTGGTTCTTGAGTAATGACTGCTCACCATGGGCTGGTGGGCCTCGTCCTGGGATGTTATGGGCTGGTGGGCCTCCTTCTGGGATGTTTTGCTGGTCCTCAGGCAATGACTGCTCACTGTAGACTGGTGGACCTCCTTTTGGGATTTTTTGCTGGTTCTTGAGTAATGACTGCTCACCATGGGCTGGTGGGCCTCGTCCTGGGATGTTGTCCACCCTGGGGGTAATAATATAGATGACACAGTCACTTAGGGACCACAGAGGAGTCAAATGGAGAGATCACATTAACTCTCCATTAAAATACAAAGCATTTAACACCAAAAATTTATGACAGAAAAGAAACACTATATTTTGTAACCAAGTTGAAAAATAAAGCACCTACTCTCAAATCATCTCCAGATAAACCCATATTTAGCAGAGATGCTACTGAAAGCCCAGTACTAAAGCACAGGAACACACACTCGATGCTTCAGTCAGCTTCTCATTTCATGTCGCAGAGGACCCCTAGCGACCCCAGGCTCACCCCCCACCCCCACCAGCATGCAACTCAGACTCAGTCCTGCCCAAGAGGGGAAAGTTCCCATCAGCTGCCTTGAGGAGGTGTGGGAGGAAAGGAGAAAAGGACTCAAGAGTGTTTTGTAAACTCTACAACAGTAAACTGTGATTGGCTATGAATACCATCTGATTTCACAGCCACCTGAGGAAGCAGTCCTCAGAGAGGACAGTGCAGATGACACACAGGAGGGGAACAAGGAGGTTGGCAAGAGCCAGGCCACGTGGGGTGATGGGTGAACCTGATCTTAAGAGCTGGGACAGAATACCCACAAGTGCACTGGCACGCAGCAACGTGTGAGGGGGTTGCTACCACAACCCAGATCAGATGACCCACAGGGCTGGGGGACCTAGGTCAAGACTCCCCTCCAACCAGCCCAGCCACCATGGCATCCACATGACAAACTGTACTGAACACCTGCCCCCATCAGCCCAGGATCCAGTCTTGCTGAGGGGACAGATGCACAAACAAAGCAGTACCAGCAACCTAGTAAATGTACGCCAGAGGTTCATAAAGGACAGAAGAGGAAGGACCCAACACATGGTCGGGCTCCACAGAGGAAGGGACTGTGAGCAGAGCACTGAGGAAAGCAGCTTTCCCAGGAACTGAGAGGCGGGCGAGGGTCTGCAGAGGCCAGGCAAGAAGTGTCCACCTCTACCTGTCCCACCTCTCTCCAGCTCTGTCTCTATCCATCCACCCACCCATGCAGTCTCAGGGGACCGCGCCTCCTCCTACAGGGCCAGAGGATGAGCAGGAGGGGAACTCCCACTGGGAGGGTCTTACCACGCCCCTTGCCAAAGAGTCCGGGCGACCTCTGAGCTGTGGTGCTCCAGGGAGCTCGCACTGTGGTCAGGGTGAGCCGTGGCCAGGCAGCTCTGTGCTTTCACTCGCCCTCTCGGGACACCGAGCAGCAGGCACTGCCGGTGCCCCCAGTGTCAGCTCTCCTCCCTATGTGTGTCCACAGCCCTTCCACCCAAAACCCTTGGGCCAGACGTGTTTTGCGATTGCAGAAAGGTCCTGCAGTCACTTGCTAGGGAGACCCTGGAAGGTTGGGGAGATGGCCCCATTAGCACACACTGTCCTGTTCTGCAGCTAGGCCTATGAGCGCACGAATTGCAGAGGTTGGAGAAAATCATCAATGGCTTCACTTAGCACAGGGCCAGTTTGACCATCAAATGTGTTTTAGCATCACGTTTAGGAAAAAACTTTTTTTTTTTTTTCCCTTTTTTGTCTTTTTTCGTGACTGGCAATGGATCGCAACCCTCGGTGTCACGCCCACACCTCGCCCAGCCAGTGAGCGGGAACCGGTCTGCATGGGGGATC